>NW_006922789.1:176444-186549 GCF_000298275.1 Orycteropus afer afer
GCTCCCGGAGACCCGGTCCCTCTCGGGAGGGTAACAAGGGAAAGTGTTCAGTGCAGATCAGTCAGTAAGCACAAGCCCGCCTTGTTTCAGTACCTATGCTTGTTTAAGCATTAGCCATTAGAAAGATGCAAATCAAAATAACAATAAGATACCATCTCACCCTAGCACTAATGGCAAAGTTCAACAAGACAGAAAATGGCAGATTCTGGTGAGGATGTGGAGAGACTGGTACTCTAATACACTGCTGATGGGACTGTAAAATGATACAACCGCTGTGGAAAACAATATGGTAATTTTTAAAATGCTAGAATTAGAAATACCATTTGCCCCAATAATCTGATTACTAGGCATATATGCTAAAGAAATGATAGCCAGGAGAAGAACAGATATATGTACACCCATGTTCATCGCAACTCTATGTAGCATAGCAAGAAGATGGAAACAATCTATATGCACATAAACAGAAGACTGGATAACCAAACTGTGGTACATACACACAATGGAATACTATGCAACCCTGAAGAATAATGTGGAATCTGCAAAACACCACATAACAAGGATGAACTTGGAGGATTTTATGCTAAGTGAAAGAAGTCAGTCACAGATGAACAAATACAGTATTAGTTTATTATTGTAAAAAGTCAAAGAACAGTTTATATATGGAAGGGAAATTTCTTTGTTGGTTACCAGGAGGGAGGGAAAGGAGAGAACACTGCAAAAAAAAAAAAAATGCATTGACCCAAATGACTTTAGTTTTGTGTATTTCACCGTATGTAACTTATATTTCAATAAAATACATTTTAAAAAAGAAAATGTCTATGTCTAATGTCTGTGGAGCAGTTCAAGTCTGTAACACTTAGGATCTCTGTGAGATGGAATCGACAAAAGCAACATAGAGAAAATTGGAATCCTAGTCCTGTCATTAACTATTCATATAACTGGATAAATTGCTTAACTTCTCTGTACCTTAAATGTCTCATTTATAAAATTAAAAATAATACTAGTGCTGCAGGCTTAAGGTGAAGACTCAATGATATAATAATGAATGTAAAATAGAAAATTCCTGGTAAGCAGCAAGCTTTATGTTAACAAACGGTTAAGCACTTGACTACTGGATGGAAGGCTGGTGGTATGAACTTATTCAGAGGAACCTGAAAACATAGACCTGGCAATCTGCTTCTGAAAGGTAACAGCCTTGGAAACCCACTGAGCTGTTCTATTCTGCACACATAGGTCGTCATGAATCACAATGGACTTGATGGCAACTAACAAAACAACATCAACATGGTAGCTATCATTATTAATCACAGGAAGGAAGAAATGCTCAGATTCTCTACATTTTAAGATTTCCTCATTAAAAAAAAAAGTTGTTAAACTCTTGGTACTTGGCCTCCACTGTCCAGTAATGAATGTTAACAAGTGAAAAACAGTTGGATATATAACCAAGCCAAAAACCCGCTGCCACTGAGTTGATTCCAACTCATAGCAACCCTGTAGAACAGACTAGAACTGCACCCATAGTGTTCCCAAGGTTGTAAATCTTTATAGAAAGAGACTGTCTCATCTTTCTCCTCCAGAGTAGCTGGTGGGGTTGAACTGCTGAGCTTTTGGTAAGTAGCCAAATACATTAACCACTACAACACCAGAGCTCCTCTTAGACACATTAAAACAAAACAAAACTCACTGTCAAATTGGAACCGACTCACAGCGACCCCTCCTTGGGTTTCCAAGGCAGTATCTCTATGGAAGTAGATTGCCCAGTCTTCCTTCCGAGGAGTGGCTGGTTGGTTTGAACCCTCAGCCTTCTAGTTAGCAGTCAAACGCCTTAGGCACTACACCACCAGCGCTCCTCTTAGACATATAAGAAATAAGTATTCATGGAAGAATTCAGAACTTTAACTATTATTCTTATTATCTGATAGCTTCCTTTAAAAAAAAATTTTTGTGATCTGGGTGCAATTTTACAAAGCAGATTCATTTTACTTTCAACTGTTCATACACATTTTGTTTTATGACACCGATTGTACTCCCTACAATGAAATAGCTCTCTTCCCCACTCCTCTCTGTGGTTTCCCCTTCTCTGTGTCCTCTTTATCTATGCATTCCTACCTGTCTAGATTTCTCCTTGTGCAAATGTTGCCTTTCTGATCTCTCATGGTTGACTCTTCTAAGGAGTGCTTCTCTCTGGCGTACTTGTTCAGCGCATGAACTCAAACAAAACAAAAACAAATTCACTGCCATTGAGTTGATTTCAACTCATAACAACCCCTATTGGGTTTCCAAGATAATGTAAATCTTTATGGAAGTATATTGTCCCATCTGCCCTCCACAGAGCAGCTGGTGGGTTTGAACAAGTGACCTTCTGGTTAGAAGCCAAATGTTTTATCTGCTACACCACCTATTGTTTGGATAAGAGCTAACTCACGGGAGTGAGTCCAATTCCACATCTGAAGGGTAACCTGAAGTCACAGTCTCAGGGGTTTCACCAGTCTCTACCAGTAATTCTGATCTTTTTTGTGTTTTTTAACTTTGTTCCAAATTGTTTCTCTCACTCTATCTAGGATCTCCAGTTTTGAACTTATTCTGAGTAGTTGGCATTGGTAGCCAAGTACCACCTAGTTCTCTGGTCTCAGGATCATGCAGGCTGTGGTTCCCATGGTCCATTAGGCCCTTGGACTAATTGGTCTTCTTTGCTCTGGACAAGGCGGGACCAATAGTTGCCTCTTAGATGGCTGCTCAAGGGAGCTCTGGTGGGGTAGTGCCTAAGGCATTTGACTGCTAACCAGAAAGGCTGGTGGTTCAAACACACCAGCCACTCCTTGGAAGGAAGGTTGGGCAATCTACTTCCATAGTGATATTGCCTCAGAAACCCAAGGAGGTGTCGCTGTGAGTCGGATCTGACTCCACGGCAGTGAGTTTGGTTTTGGTTTGAGATGGCTGCTCATAAGCTTTTATGACCCCAGTCACCGCTCTCCAAAGCAGGATGTTGTTGTTGTTGTTGTTGTTATGTGCTGTCGAGTTGGCCCCGACTCATAGTGACCTCTCCTTGGGTTTCCGAGGCAGTATCACTACGGAAGTAGAATTGCCCAACCTTCCTTCCAAGGAGTGGCTTCTGGGTTTGAACCGCCAGCCTTCTGGTTAAAGCAGGATGTAGGACAATGTTTTTGTGTTCTATGGCATGCCAATTGAGCTCAATGTCCCCTGTAACCATGATTCTGTGCCCACAGGCCCAGCAACTCACTTCCTTCAGGTGCTTGGTTGCAGCCAAGAGGTTATCCTAACTTTGTCTCTTGTTAGCTCTTATCTGATAACTTCTTATACCTCCACTGCTACTACCTCAGTTCACATCATCTTCACCTCTCACATTTATTTCAATAACCTGTCATTATTCTTCCTGCCTTTGCTCTTATCCCTCCTACAGTTTATTATCAACTTGGCAGCCAATGATCCTCATAAAATATATCACGCCTTTATTTAAAACCCTTTAATAACTCCTGTCTCTAACAGAGGCAAGTCAAAATCCTTACAAATGGCCTCCAAGGCTGTGTTGTTCTGATCCCTCTATTACATTTATGACTGCTGCTCCTACTGATTTTTCCCCCTTGCTCCCTTCACTCCTGCCACACTGGCCTTCTTGCTATTCTCAAGCTTCTATTTCAAACTTTTGCACTTACTATTCCTTTTGCCTGGCATATCTTCTCTGGATTCATGACTGTTTAGCTCCCTTAACTACTTTAGATATTTGCTCAAACATTCCCTTCTTATGGAGAGTGTTTTTTTTTTTTTTTAAATCAGTCACGTTTAATTGTTGCCCTATTGTTGTTGTTATGTGCCATTGAGTTGGACCTGACTCATAGCTACCCCTCCTTGGGTTTCGGAAGTAGTATCACTACAGAAGTAGATTGCCCAACCTTCCTTCTGAAGAGTGGCTGGTGGGTTTGAACTGCCAGCCTTCTGGTTAGCAGTCAAGCTGCTCTACTACCCTCTCCCTTTTCTTTGATTTACATTTTCTCCACAACAACTACCACCAAATGATAAACTGTACCATCTGTGATACTGGCATATTTACCTACTATATCCACTATTTGTCTCTCTCACCCCAGATGGGAAGGTAAACTCCATGAGGGCACAGCTTGTATCTGTTTTAAGGACTGCTGTTTCTCCAGGCACGTTGGTGTCATGTAGTAGATAGTTAATAAATATTTTTTCAGTGTTGGAGTCTAGTCTGATATTCCTCTCCTCTCAATTATGTTGTAATGCAGAGACATACAAATATAAAACAGGTTTTATTTTTTGGCTAGTAAAATTGTTCCAAAAGCACATGATGGAATTAAATATATCATTATTTTATGGTGTTCTGCAAAGACCACCATGTCTTTCAGGGCTCCACCCATGATAAGCTTGAAAATTCCAGAGTTAGATAATCACTAAATTTCCTTTCAACAATACGTTTTATTGACTGTAACTATCAGCCAATCATCATTGTCCCAAAACATCAGGATTTAGCTTACCTTCTCACTTACTCTTCCAAATTACAAATGTTTATCCTCATGTAGGTGAAATTCCTCCTCTAGAAAGAGGAATGCCAGCTAAACTTGTTCACCTTCTTCAACTAATCCTCTTATCCCCAGTTTGAGAAAATACCTGCACATACTGAGAGCTCTAGTGCATAGTGCCTAAGGCATTTGACTGCTAACCAGAAGGCCACTCCTCAGAAGGAAGACTGGGCAATATACTTCTATAAACATTTACCACTTGAGAAACCCAAAGAGGGTCACTATGAGTAGAACTGACATGATGGCAGGTTTTTTTTTTTTTTTTTTTTTTAATCTCTATGGGAACAGAAAAACAGTTCTTTTCTTCTTTGAAATTACTGGTGGGTTTGAACTTCTGACTTTTCAGTTAATAGCTGACTGCTTAACCATTGAGCCACCATGATTCATTCTCCTAGACTATTCCACTGCCTTTGAGTCAATTCTGACTCATAATGACCCTGTGGGACAGAGTAGCACTGCCCTGTAGGATTTCTACAACTGAAATTTTTATAGAAGCAGACTGCCACATCTTTCTCCTGCAGAGCTACTAATGGGTTCAAATAATAGACCTTACAGTTCCATTTGAGAGCTTAACCACTGTGTCACTAAGGCTTCTTGTGTAGACTATAACCATATATATATGTATATATACATATACATACATATATATATATAGATATATCCTGTTGCTGTCTAGGTGATTCTGACTAACAGTGGCCCTATAGGACAGAACAGAACTGTCCCATCCAGTTTCCAAGGCAGTAAATCTTTATGGAAACAGACTTCTTCCCCCACAGAGTGGCTGGTGGGTTCAAACTAGTTTACGGTTTTGTTGTTAAGTGCTACTGAGTTGATTCCAACTCATAATTACCAGTGTGACAGAGCAGGACTGCTCATAGGCTTTTTTCTATGCTGCTTTACAAAGCAGATCACTAGGTGTTTCTTCTGCAGAGCCAATGGGTGGCTCCAAACCACCAACCCTTTGGTTAGCACCCAAACACTGAATCATTGCACTTCAAGGGCCTACTATTTCTATACTTGGTATATGTTGTTGTTAGTTACTGTTAAGTCAGTTTGAACTCATGATGACCACATGTCTAAGCAGGCCAAATTGATTCTACCCACCATTTTAGAGGATCTGTAGCTAGATCTACCCACCATTTTAGAGGAAACACTCAGCTTCAGTCATGAATGAAATGATACCAGCAGGCATGCCAGCCAAATCCAAAATGTGGCACACTCAAAAGCACAGATGATCTGTTTCCTTTAACAAGTCAATGGGAGTAGGCTTAGGTGAGACTGTGATATATTTATGGAGACTTAAGAGACAAAACAAAAAAATAAGAGCAATTTTATGAGTCACATTTGGATTCTGATTCTAACAAAGTTTTAAAAGATTTTTGAGACAGAGAAATTTGAATTTTGGAAGATATTAAGGAATTATTGTTAATTTTGTCAAGTGTATGAATGGATGGATGTCTTTACATGTTAGAGATGTATTGTAGGGTATTTATGAGTGCATTAATATGATATCTGGGATTTTCTTTAGAATCACTTAGCCCATCTTCCCAATTGAGGAGGAATAGACAAAACAAGATTGTTGAAGCAGAGTGACTGGAATATTTGAGTTCAATACATGATTCTTTCTATGGTTTATGCTTGGAAATTTTCAGAATTAAAAAAAAAGTGTAAAGATGATTGTTACCATCAGGTGTTCCATGGAGTTCATTCATTCATTTATTCATTCACCATTTCCTATGTGCCAGATACTGGGTTGGGTGTTGGAGATAAATAATCTCTAGGATTTATGTGGTTTATGTTAGAAAACTTTTCCACCTGGAGCTATTATATAGGAAAAACAATACTATTTTTGAATCCAGAAGCTCAGAACTCAAACTGTGGATATCATACATGTCCTTGAGAAAGAGAATGTTTGCTTTTGTTTCTCCATCCTCCCTTTAGAGGCAGACCAGACAGCTGTGTGTGCTAGAAGAGCTCCTCCAAGGGCCAAGGATCAACTGTGTGCTATTAACCACACTCCACTCAACATTTAGGCCTTATCAGCATGCCCAGGTCTGGGCCCCTTTGATACCCTCTTCTCCCAAAGTGCTCTTTTCTCTGGGTTACTGATTTCAGGCTGAAGTCAGGTGATTTGTGAAATGACCTGTCTTTCCCGTCTGCTTCACACCATGGGGGCGAGGAGAACAGGCAGGTACAAAGTCTGTTTGGCTTCTAAGCCCTAGAAAAAGGTCTGTGTTGCTGTCACGTGTTTGTCTGATAAGCTGTCCCGGAGTTTGAGTTTCTTTCTCCTGGCTTCCTAAATTCAGAAAATCCAACCCCAAGTTACTTTTCTTGTTGATAAGACAATTGGTGTTTGGTAGTCAATAGTCAGAACATGGAGCCCTGGTAGCACAGAGGTTTAAAGCTCTCAGCTGCTAACTGAAACGTCACCAGTTTGAACCAACCAGCTGCTCTGTATGTAGCAGAAGAATGTTGCAGTCTGCTTCCATAAAGATTTACAGCCTAGGAAACCATATGGGGCAGTTCTACTCTGTCCTATAGGGACAGTATGAGTCAGAATCAACTCGATGGCAGTGAGTTTGATTTGGTTTTGGTTCTTAGTCAGAGTACAGCTACAAAAGGCAATTGTAAAGCCACTGCTGATATGTATATTTAGGGGAAAGAGAAAGCTTCTTTCTTTGTCCTCAAGCATTGTTGTTTGTTGTTGTTATTTGCTGTCCAGTCGGACCCGACTCACAGCGACCCCTCCTTGGGTTTCCGAGGCAGTATCACTACGGAAGTAGGATTGCCCAACCTTCCTTCCGAGGAGTGGCTGGTGGGTTTGAACCGCCAGCCTTCTGGTTAGCAGTGTCCTCAAGCATTAGTAACACTTATTTCTGGCAAAGGGCAGAAATAGAAATAAGACAGAACTTGGAAATAAACACCTATGATCTTGACGAAGTTGATGCTGATTTTGCATGCAACATTTTAGTTTAATATATTTTCAGACATATTCTAATGTAATCTTAATGTTCATCTGGAAAGTTAAACAAGTATAATTTTGTTATTTTAACAATGATAACACTGAATCTCAGAGAAGTCAGAAGTCTCCTTTCATGTACACATAGACTGGTGGTAAAGTTTCCAAGAGTCAAACCAATTCTTCTAACTCTTATTACCTTGCCTGTGAAATTTCTACTACACTGTATGATTTGTTAAACATTTGTTGAAGGAGAAGACAGATGGCCTTAAAGATATTAGAGTTTTTCAATTAATGTTTCCATTAGCATAGATGCTATGGATTTAATTATTTATTTCTTTTTCCAGATGTCTATTTTGTTTTTTCAAATCTTCAAATATCTCTCAGCATCATAATGTAAAATCATGGTGTTTTCTATTTCTACTTTGTCTAAACTATTTTAATTGGATCAGAAAATAATTTTGGTATCCCTCCTTGGGTTTCCAAGGTAGTATCTGTACAGAAGTAGATTGCCCAGTCTTCCTTCTAAGGAGTTACTGGTGGGTTTGAACTGCCAGCCTTTTGGTTAGCGGTCAAATGCCTTAGGCACTACGCCACCAGAGCTCCCATATGTAATGTAATATTATGTAATAATGTACTATAGGGTAACACTTAGTCCTCACCTTTCTCCTTAGGGCTTTATTTTCCCAAACAAGTTGCTACACGTAAAAGCTAGGATCCTTCTGACTCTTCTGACTTATACCTACCATCAAATAGGACAAATATCCTTGGTTATTTGGATTAATATAAGTCTTAGAGTAGTGCTAAGTCAGTACCTTTGGTCCCTGTGGAGAAGGAGTATCCAGAGGAGGAAGTATAAAGGGAACATTAATGTCTTATCATGGCAGTCTGGTTCTTCTTAACTGAGGATTACTCCCCATTTATGGCACACCTGAGCTACACCCACAGAACGAGATGTATCCTTTAATCCAAGCAAGGAAAAGCAACATGAGAAAACAGAGGTGGGGTTGACAAAGAAGTGCTGTTTCACAAAAAAAGAAAAACCTACATAAATCAGGTGGAAAAATTACCATTTGTGTTGAGAGACATATTGGACTAAATAATCATTTTGGAGAATTTGTATCATTATCTTTTTTTTTTTTTAATTGACCATTCTCCCAAGTGAGCAGCCATAAAAGTCGATACACAATAAAATTGAATGGTTTTTAAAACAGTAGAAGTATTATGCTAACTAAAGAAGTAAAGATACTCATCATTTATCTGAATGAATCTTCATAAACTATAATAGAAGACACTTATTCTAAAACATGCAAACCGCAGTGAGGAAACAAAATCATAGGTAAATTGTCCAATATAAGAGATTTGAGATTTCTCAATAGAAAAGGTACTTTTGCAGGCCAAAGGGTGGGTACTTAGAGTGAGGGGTTTATTGATGGTGTCCAGTACTGATACTGCCACAAACTTTGTGTTTTGAGGCACACGATCACTATATGGCATTCCAATTTGAAAAATACTTGTATTGCATACCATAATAAAAGAGAGAAAATCACTCATGACAGAAATGTTATATCCAATACTTTTTCATTGTTGAAATAGCTGTTACTACATATTATTGTCATGAAAAGGAGAATTAAACGTATTAGGCTTTTGTTTCCAACTGATTTATATAAATAGTGAATAATGTTATGTTGTAAATAATTTAATAATACTCTGAATTAGAGATCATCTTGTATTTTTAGGGGACTCTGAATTTGCTTATTTAGTAAATTTGATGTGCTTAACTACTCCAAATTACAGATGACAGACAAAACATAGAAAGAGGTTATTTCATTGAGTATAGAAGATACAATGTGACAGAATAGGAATAAAAGTGTCCCCTAATGCAAACGGCATTGTGAAACTGAAACTGGATCATGACCCATTTAAAAATGATAGGAGATGACCTAATTGTGTGTCTGAAGAGCAAAGATGTCTCTTTGAAGGCTAAGGTGTCCCTATCCCAAACCACGATATTTTCAGTAGCCTCATATGCATGTGAAAGCAGGATGATGTATAAGGAAGACTGAAGAAGAGTTCATGCTTTTGATTGTGGTGTTGGTGAAGAACACTGAAACCACCATGGACTGCCAGAAGAACTAACAAATTTGTCCTGGAAAAAGTACAGCTGTAATGCTCCTTGGAAGCAAGAATGGCCAGACTTCGTCTCAACTACTTTGGTCATGTTTTCAGAAGGGATCATTCCCTGGAGAAAGGTATCATGTTTGTTAAAGTGGAGGGTCAGTGAAAAAGGGGAAGACCTCAATGAGATAGATTGACACAGTGGCTGCAATGATGGGCTCAGTTATAGCACTGATTGTCAGGCTGGTGTAGGACCCAGTAGTGTTTCCTTCTGTTGTACATAGGGTTGCTATAAGGAGGAGCCAACTCAACAGTACTTAACAATAACAGGTATGTGTCTGAGCAACTAATATAGCTATATAAATAAATATTCTACAAATGTCTTTAATAGACCATTATTATTATAGTAACAAATATTGATTTTAAGGGAGTCTCCATATATACATATATACATATATATATATATATATAT
>NW_006922789.1:187024-190554 GCF_000298275.1 Orycteropus afer afer
TCGGAATGAAGTTTGGGCAATCTACTTCCATAGTGATATCACCTTAGAGATATCACCTCAGAAAACTAAGGCGGGGTCACTATGAGTCTTGTCTGATTCGATGGCATGTAACAATAACAACATATAAATAAATAATATAATTTCAATTAAAACATAAATATTATGCAGACCCTACTATTGGATAATATAGCAATGAACACAAATATTCCAATTAAACCTTCTAGGAAGTGATTGAATAGAATAGTTATTTTTTTCTCTCTTTCTCTCTCTTTTATTAAGTCTATGGGTAGATATGGAATGTGAGTAGACTTTTTTTTTTTTCTCTTCTAGTAGCTGTAGAATTGCTTACAAAAAGTTTATTCTGGCACGAGTCCTGATTTCACTCTTTCATACTTCCCTCTCCCTCAGTGTCAACCGAAGTTGGATTTTTAATAATAATAATAAAAGTAACAATAATAACAATAAAGAACTCAGAAAATTATTAGTTTTTGTCATACAATACTATTTAAAACCGATTTAATAGAATTAGAAACATTCTGGTTCTTGGGAATACTTTCTGGAACTTAATACATGCTAGTTGGTGTGTCAGGAATTTTTGGTCTAGATAACCAGGACTTACTTTCTCTTCAGTTTTACATTTTCTTGAGAGGTGGGGTGGGGTGGAGTAGGTGGGGAAGATTATCCCTTTAAGAGTTACTATAGAAATACAACTTGCTAGGGAAATTATAAACATTAGTGATGGCTTGGAAGGTGACACCCTGCGAAAATATTTCAGTCAATCTGAATGAAGTCTTAAACAACATTTCTGTAGCATTTAACTCTGGGTAAGAGCAGGCAGCTTGGGCATGCAAACAATGCTACCTCTATTAGAAAGCAAGCCTAAAATGAAATGAAATCAGATTTATTTTCATTTCTCTCCCTCCACACTCCCTGGGAGGGAGAAAAAAGAGAGAGAGAGAGAGAAACAAAGAAGTAAAGAAAAGAAAGTAATGAAAAAGAAACCAAACAGAAACTATTTGGACAAGTTTTAGGAATGTTGCGTGTAAACATGTGTGTGTTTTATGATGGCACATGCGAGCTTCCAGTTAGAAAGGACTTTCTACATCTCCACAATTTCTACACCAGCTTGAAACCAAATAATATTTAATCACTTCCATAAAAATGCCAAAAGAAGAAAAACATTCATGAAAAAGGCAGCAATAAGAGGAAAGCATGCTATATATGTTATAGCTGACCACAAACGTCATTCACAAACCAAGCAAGTGGCCTAACCGAGAATTTTCCAAATGCTTTTTTTGGAAGAAGTTAACTCCCATATGGAGAGCTTCAAAATAGAAGAAGAAAATGACAGGTCAGTGTGGACACTTGTTACTAATATATGCCTGAAATAAAGACCACATCTTGATCGAAAATGCAAGTCCCAGAGTCCTTATGAGAAAGCATCATAAGTACACTTACGCACTTATGTACTATAAGTACATAAAAACACTTTGACATGAAAATGTTTTCATAGAAAGGAAAACTCACTTCTGACCAGGAGGAGGGCTGGGGGTAAAGGCACACCTGGCCCCTTTCAAATCGGGCCCACTCCCTCCAATTCTGGAAGCTTTTCTACCTCCGACTCGGTTCACTTCACCATTAGGTGGTTTTAGAGGAAAACAGAGTATATCCAACAGGAAATACTAGAATCATTTTTTCAAGTCATCCACTTCCCTATCATTAGTCCAAATGGGAATAAAGACTACCATGTGTGTGGCTGAAATTTGCTAATAAAGCTTTGAGATTTCATTTTTTTTTTTTTTTTAATTTATAGTGATTTGGGTGAAAGCTTACAGAGCAAATTCACTTTCCATACAGCAGTTCATACACAGTTTGTTTCATGACATTGACTACAATTCCCCACAGTGTAATAGCCTTCTTCCCACTTCCTCCCTGTAGTTTCCTCTTCCCTGTGTCCTTCTTTCCTATGCATTCCTGCCCCTGAGCTGTCTCCCTGTGCAAACACAGCCCTTCTGTTCTCCCATGATTGATCATTCTAAGGAGTTTATCTATCTGATGTAAATGTTCACCCCAAACGCCTGTCTATTGTTTGGCTGGAAGCCACAGGGGTGAATTCAATTCCAGACCTGAAGGGTAACTGGGGGCCATAATCTTGGGAGTCACCAGACTGTATGAGACCAGTAAACCTGGTCTTTCTTTCTTTCTTTCTTTTTTTTTTTTTTAATGATTTTGAGTTCTGTTCCACATTGTTTTTGAGACATCAGTTTAATGTTAGTCACATTTGGGGAAAATTGAAATGGTCTGAGTTTGCATAGCTCTTGGAATCCCAGATTTTCAGAATCTTAAAGAACCCAGAGGGTCATCTGGTCCAGCCTCCAACCCAGTACTTAAATTCCATCAACTCCCCGAAAGGAAGGTTGGGCAATCTACTTCCGTAGAGATACTGCCTCAGAAACCCAAGGAGGGGTCGCTATGAGTCAATGGACTTGGCATCACATTATCAATAGCAACAATATCACCTGTCCTGGGCCAGGAGGTTGCTGAGGTTACCCCAGATCACTTTCAGCAAAGGGGTTTTCTTTGGTCCTCATTGAAAACAAATACATACAGTCCAAGATTCAGCCAATTTTAGCAGTTACAGGTTTTGCTTCATATTGTTTCAAGCTAAGTTAGATAAAACAAAACCAGATGTCAGCTGATGGACCCTGAACTTAGAGGGGAAACCTTGAGTCCCTTCCTGTCTCTCTGAGGATTCTCCAGGAGAGATGATTTACAGTTCTCTTGAACACTAGTGGCTTGGAGCTCTCCTTTATGCTGTATTTTTTCAGTTCATTGTTCACTCTTATTTCCCTTGCCTGCAATCTCTGTTTTGCACCAGCTAAACCTTCTCAAATCAGTCCGCCCTACTGCATATATGAACCCCACCTATACCAAGACCTTTGTGTGCAGCAGTCTTTTCCGGAGATTTGTGGAAAAGAATGAGATTTATTTTACTACATATGTTTCTGGCTGTATATTCCTCTTCTTACATATATTTGAATACATAAATATATATACTAATACATGTGGTTTAACATTAGATATTTTTATTAGTAAAAGTCTTGTTCTCTGTTCTTTGCAGTCATAATCTTTTCCCAATCTCAAATTTTTAGTCTTTTCATATACAAAGTGATGTAGAAATCTCTTTTATTTACTTTTTTTGTCTTTCTCAGCTGCTAAATTCTTATTGGTCTGCAGTCAGAGACAATGCTGATTTGCCTTTATCATTTTCACCTGAGGCCTTACATGCCCTCAGGTTCTTATCATCCACTAACTTATCAAGATACCTCAAGGCTTCAAATCAAACCAGTACTACCATTTGCTTAAAATTTGCATTTCCACTCCAGATATAGGAGCTCTGGTAGCATAGTGACTAAGGCACTTGACTACTAACCAGAAGGCTGGTGGTTCAAATCCCCCAGCCACTCCTCGGAAGGAAGATGAGGCAATCTACTTCCATAGTGATACTGCCTTGGAAACCCAAGAAGGGG
>NW_006922789.1:190814-191371 GCF_000298275.1 Orycteropus afer afer
TGTGCAATGCCAAATTTAAAAAAAGTAACAGGATATGTCCTTTTGAGCTATGAGTGGAACATTTGGCTCTTGTTGAGATCAAAAAATTTTCCAAGTGTGAAATTTTATATATAAATTTTTTCAAAAAATACATTTTATTGAAATATAATTTATGCACAGTGAAATACACAAAAGTAAAATGACATGGATCAATGCATTTTTTTGCAGTGTTTTCCCCCTCTCCCCCCACCAGTAACCAACACAGTTTTCTTCCATATGTAAACCTTTCCTTGACTTTTTACAGAAATGAACTAATACAATATATGTCTTTCTGTGACTGACTTATTTCACTCATCATAACATCCTCCAAGTTCATCTATGTTATGTGGTGTTTTGAAGATTTTACATTAATCTTTAGGGTTGCATAGTATTCCATTGTGTGTATATACCATAGTTTGGTTATCCTTTCTTCTGTTGATTGGCATGTAGGTTGTTTCCACCTTTTCGCTATTGTAAATAGTGCTGTGATGAACATGGGTGTGTACATATCTGTTCTTGTCATGGCTCTTGGTTCTTTA
>NW_006922789.1:193644-194177 GCF_000298275.1 Orycteropus afer afer
GGCATTTCTTCACTCAGATAGCTGCTGGCTGCTGAGGCTGAGAAGCCCAAGGTTGACAAGTAAAAAGGCACAGTCCTGATGTTACCAAACCACACAGCAGGGCATTAATTTAAGGCCTTTGTAAGTCCCAAGGTCAGCAGAGCATGGCAGGCTGCTGAACAATGACACGACTATGTGCAGGGTCCAAGCATGCCATAAGCTAGAGATCAGTCCCCAAACTGCCTCTTATAAACAGGAAGCAGACCACATCCCCAAAGCAGCTACTCAGCTGCTTGTGGTAGATCACACCATAGAGTTGATTGCCAGTCTTAACATGGGGAATAACTACCACCAGCTGCCCAGCCACTCAATCAGGCCCAGCCAAGTTGACAGGAAATCATAACCACCACAGCAGTTCAACTAGGCAAAGCCAATTACTAGCATGAAATGTGCAAAGACCTGGAGTTAGAAAACCAAAAGGGAAGAACATGCTTGGCTTTTCTCAAGTTTAAAGAATTGAGGAAAAAAATCTAAGCCTCGAGTTGCAATATTGA
>NW_006922789.1:197292-198416 GCF_000298275.1 Orycteropus afer afer
CTTTATATCATTTCTAATATTTCATTTATTTTGTCATTTTGTTCTTGTATTGTCTTTTGAAATTGTTCTAGGGTTTTCTCTGTGTTTTCCTCAATTTTGTCAGTGTTTTCCTTGATCTCCCTCTCAATTCATTGAAGGTACCTAAATACAATTCTTTGGTCTTCCTTATTTGGGAGTTCTAATGCTGTGTTTCCCTCAGAGATGTGTTTTGAGTCTGTATTCTGGTGCCTTGTTTCTCCTGCTTCATCTTTCTTCTTTGTGTGGACTGTGATGCTCTGTTGTCTCCAAGGCATTGTGACATTTTAGTGTTTATATTTAATTGGTGATTGTATGTTAGAGTGAGTTGCCCATGATTTTTATTTCCTTGGTTTTGTTTTTATGTTATCTACATAAGCATGGTACAGGGCTGTGGTCCTGTATTCACTAGTTGGCAGTGCTTACACACTCACCCCCTGTCACCTTTCCCATTGTCTGCCTCCTATATGGCCCTGCCATCCTTGGCAAACTGAGCCTGTTCTTAGGTCCCTGGAATCTGAATGAGAGTGCTGTCACTTTAAAATCCAAAGTGGCTGCTGGTTGTAAACATTCAAAATGGCTGCACTCTAGCTCAGGTTGTCTCCCTCCTTGCTGTTTCCCTTCCTAGTCGTAGGCCACAAGCACAGTAGTTCCTCCAGCCCTTGGCGACCAGGGCTGATCTTCAGGTCAATTCTCAGATCCCAACACCACCTGGAAATATTCTGTCTGTTATTCCTGTCAGAGTAGTCAACAGTCCACTGCTATGACCCTCTCTGTACTCACTGTTATCGTTCAGGGTTTTCCACTAGTTGGTGCCTAGTCCAGTTCTGTATACTTCCTTTCAAAACTCAGGGCTCCAGGATTATCTTCTGTATCTCTGTCAATTGTTGTTGTTGCTAGGTGTTGTTGAGTTGTTTCCGACTAGAAGCAACCCCATGCATAGCAGAATGAAACACTGCCTGATCCTGTGTCAGCTCCATGATCCCTGCTATTCTTGAGCCCATCATAGCAGCCACCATGTCAATCCACCTTGTTGAAGGCCTTCCCCTCTTTCATCGACCCTTTACCCTACCAAGCATGACATCCTTCTCCAGGGAATGGTCCTTTCT
>NW_006922789.1:199676-201682 GCF_000298275.1 Orycteropus afer afer
TGTTAATTGATTTTCATTTCTTTGTGAAGAGGGTCTGTGTAGCTTGTATGCTTATTCTGTCATCTTATCGGAAGTCCATATATATAAATTTCTTGAAGTGTTAACAAAAGTTTTTTTGGGGGCAGTGAGAAAGTGTGGTTGGAGGTGACGTTTGCATGAGCTCAAGCTTTTATTATATATTACTATTCCATTTTAGCTTATTATTAAGAAAATTTACTTAAGGCCATAAATTTTGTAAAAACAGGAGAGAGCAGAGAGTAGTATTTTCTAGGAACTAAAGGAGCTCTGGTAGCATAATGCCTATGATAGTTGGAGCTGTGTGTCAACTTGGCTGGACCACCATTCTGTGTGGCAGTGCCTAAGACATTTAACTCCTTACCAGAAGGCTGGAGGTTCAAACCCACCAGCCACTCCTCAGAAGGATGACTGAGAAATCTACTTCTATAGAGATACCTCCTCAGAAACCCAAGGAGGGGTGACTATGAGTCAGAATTGACTTGATGGCAGTGAGTTTGATGTTCAAAGGAGCTCTGGTAGCATAGTGGACAAGGCATTAGTCTGCTAATGAGAAGGTGAGTGGTTCAAATTCACCATCTGCTCCATGGAAGGAAGATGGGGCAATCTATTTCCATAAAGAATTACAGCCTAGGAAACCCAATGTGTGTCACTATGAATCAGATTCAACTTGATGGCAGTTAGTTTTTCATGAGTTACTGCTGTGCACTCCAGATTTTTCAGGACAGCTCTGCTTCAAATATTTGGTCTTAATGTCTCTCATACTGTTTCTATCATGGTTATTAATTTATGGTTCAGAAAATATGTTTATTCCACACATGAGCCAAAGGAATTATTTCAGCTAAAACACTGCAAATCTAAATTGCAAATATAGTATTTGGTTAAGGAAGGCAGATTGAACTCACATGTTAAACCTATGTCTCTCCCAAGTTCCCATTAAACTGATATTAAATGAACAAAAGGCTATTACCCCAGAAATGGAAAAAGAAAAAGAAAGAACAGAAATGGAGACTTAAGGAGGCAAGTTATTTCAACAAATACACCTACCCCTTACTTACCAGTTTTCTCATTATTCAACATTTCACATTTACTGCAATAGTAAAAATCTACTGTCTGATTTATTGTGTATTAATGATGTCAGTCTGCAGTAACAGACACCTATGTGTGAGGTAAGAATAATGTTACTATGATGATTAAGGTTACATGTCAACTCAGCTGGGCCATGATTGTCAGTGCTTTGGCAGTTATGTAGTGATGTAATTTGGCAATTATGTGACAATGTAATCTGGCAGCTATGGAATGATATAATTTGGCCATTGTGTAATGATGTAGTCATTTTCTATTTTCACATAATGCCAATTTTTGCATAACGACCTGGTCGCTTGAACGTACCCATTTCAGTAAGTGAGTAGGGTGTAACTGAATACTGGAAAAAGAATGAAAGTGTAGACACTGAATTATTTGTTGTTGTTGTTGTTGTTAAGTGCCGTCTAGTTATTAGGACACAGTAATCCACACCATGCAGCTTGCGGTGGCTTGGGTCTTCTGCAGTGGCTTTTACTTTTAGGCTCGGTCCCTAGGCAGGTAGGTAGGTGGGTGCTCAGTGGCTTGGGCATTCTGGGGCAGCTTTTATTTTAAGGCTGGACCCCTGGAGAGGTAAGGCCTGGAGAAGTGAGCAGAGCAGTTGGCACAATTAAGGGAGATGAACATGTCTGTCAGTTTACTGTCCTTTGGTGGCTTGTGTGTTGCTGTGAGTATGGAGGCTATGCCACTGGTGTTGCAAAGTGCCAGCAGGGTTACACATGGTAGACAGGTTTCAGCGAAGCTTCCATACTAAGACAGGCTCAGAAGAGGAGGAGGCCATCCACTTCTCAAAGAATTGGCCAGTGGAAACCTTATGAATAGCAGTGAAACATGGCCTGACATATTACTGGAAAATTTTATGAATAGACCTGAAACATTGTCTGGTATAATGCCAGAAGATGAGCTCA
>NW_006922789.1:202192-203411 GCF_000298275.1 Orycteropus afer afer
TGAAGATTTTTACCAACTTCTGTAGTCTGAAATTGACTGAACATGCAATCAAGATGTGTTAATTATCACTGGTGACTGAATGCAAAAGTGGGAAACAAAGAAGAGTCACTGGCAGTTGGAAAATATGGCCTTGGTGATAGAAATAACACTAGAGATCACATGATAGAATTTTGCAAGACTTATCATTGCAAATACCTTTTTTCAACAACATAAACAAAGGCTACCCATGTGGACTTCACCAGATGGAATACACAGGACTCATGTTGAGTACATCTGTGGCAAGAAGTGATGGAGAAATTCAATCTTTGCCAAAACAAGGCAATCAGAAGCTGACTGTGGAACAGACCATCAACTGCTCATACACAAGTTCAAGTTGTGGTTGAAGACATTTATGAGAGTCAAAATATGATCTTGAATATATCCCTCCTAAATCTATAGACCATCTAAAGAACAGATTGGATACATTGAACATCAATGACTGACAATCAGAGGAATTGTGGGATGACATCAAGAACATCATCCATGAAGAAAGCAAGAGATCATTAAAAAGACAAGAAAGGAAAGATTAAAATGGATGTCAGAAGAGACTCTGAAACTTGCTCTTCAGTGGAGAGTGGCTAAAGCAAATAGAAGAAATGAAAGATAAAAGAGCTGAAGAGAAGATTTCAAAGAGCAGCTCAAGAAGACAGAGCCAACTATTATAATGAAATGTGTAAAGACCTTGAGTTAGAAAACCAAAAGGGAAGAAGACACTCAGCATTTCTCAAACTGAAAGAACTGAGGAAAAATTTTAAGTCTTGAGTTGCAATATTTAGAGATTCTATGGAACAGATGCCCTGCTGGAGGCACTCACTTGGCTATGCCAAGATATTTGAAAGACAGCAAACTGGTCAACTGCGTGAAAGAGATCCATATTTGTACCCATTCCAAAGAAAGGTGATCTCACAGAATGTGGAAATTATCGAACAATATCATTAATATCACACACAAGAAAAATCTTGCTGAAGATAATTCAAAAATGGTTGCAGCAGTATGTTGACACAGAGCTTTCAGAAATGCAAGCTGAATTAAGAAGAGGATGTGGAATGAGGGATATCATTGCTGATGTCAGATGGACGGACCTTGGCTCAAAACAAAGAATAACAGAAAGATGTTTACTTGTGTTTTCTTGATCATGCAAAGGCATTAGATTGTGTGGCTCATGAAAAATTATGGATAA
>NW_006922789.1:207724-208781 GCF_000298275.1 Orycteropus afer afer
TCATGCTTGGTAAGACAGAGGGTCGACAAAAGAGGGGGAGGCCTTCAACAAGATGGATTGACATGGTGGCTGTGATGATGGGCTCAAGTACAGCAGGGATCATGGAGCTGGTGCAGGATAGGGCAGTGTTTCGTTCTGCTGTGCATGGGGTCGCTATGAGGCAGAAACAACTCAAAGACACCGAACAACAATAACAACAACAAGTACTTCAAGTCATCTTCACTTTCAGCAAGCAAGGTTGTGTCATCAGCATATCATAGGTTGTTAAGGAGTCTTCTTCCAATCCTGATGCTATGCTCTTCTTCATATCATCCAGCTTTTTGGATTATTTCCTTACAATAGAGATTGAATAAATTAGATGAAAAGATACAACCTTGACGTACTCCTTTTCTGATCTAAACTGTGCAGTATCCCCTTGTTCTGTTTGGGTGATAGCCTCCTGTTCTATGTTCGGTTTCCTCATGAGCACAATGAAGTGTTCTGAAAGTCCCATTCTTCCCAATGTTATCCATAATTTGCTATGATCCACACAGTCAAGTGGCTTTGCATAGTTAATAAAATACAAGTAAACATTTTTCATATTACTTGGTTCCACAATCAACACCAATGGAAGCAGCTGTCAAGATATCAGATAACATATTGCACTGGGAAAATCTGCTACAAAAGACCTCTTTAAAGTGCAGAAGAGCAAAGATGTCCCTTTGAAGTCTAAGGTGTACCTGACCCAAGCCATGGTATTTTCAATCACCTCATATGCATGCGAAAACAGAACAAAGAATAAGGAAGACTGAAGAAGAGTTGCTGTTTTGAATTGTGGTGTTGGCAAAGAATATTGAAAGTACTGTGAACTGCCAGAAGAACTAACAAATCTGTCCTGGAAGAAGTGCAGCAGGAATGCTTCTTGGAAAGGAGAATGGCCAGACTTTTTCTCACCTATTTTAGTCATGTGGTCAAAAGGGACCATTCCCTGGAGAAGGATATCATGCTTTGAAAAATGGATGGTCAAAAAAAAGGAGAAGAGCCTCAAAGACATGGATTGACATAGTGGCTGTAATGA
>NW_006922790.1:0-1364 GCF_000298275.1 Orycteropus afer afer
CATATTAAAGCAAAAAGGATACATCACTTGACACCTGGTAGACTGGCAAAACCTGGAGAGATAAATGATTCCAAATATTGACAGTATTTTGAGTAGTATTAAATGGTGCAGTCTTTCTTAAGAGAAATCTGGTATCAATTAGAAAAATTAAAGTCATGACTTATGACTCAACAATCCCATTCCAAAATAATTCCCACATAATTCTGTAAGGGGACATTTACATAGATGTTAACTGTAGCATTGTTGCTCCTATTGTTGCTAGGTGCCATCGAGTTGTTTATGACTCATAGCAACCCTATGCACAGCAGAACGAAACACTGCCTGATCCTGTGCCAGCTCAATGATCCTTGCTATACTTGACCCCATCATCACAGCCACTGTGACAATCCATCCCGTTGAAGGCCTTCCACTCTTTCGTTGACTCACCACCTTACCAAGCATGACATCCTTCTCCAGGTAATGGTCCCTTCTGACAACATGACTAAAGTGGGTGAGATGAAGTCTGGTCATTCTCGCTTCCGTGGAGCATTTCAGCTGCACTTCCTCCAGGACAGATCTGTTAGTTTTTGTAGTAGTCCATGGTACTTTCAGTATTCTTCACGAGCACCACAACTCAAAAGCATCAACTCTTCTTCAGTCTTCCTTAGTCATTGTCCAGCTCTCACATGCATATGAGGTGATTGGAAATATCATGGCTTGTGTCAGGTGCACCTTAGTCCTCAAGGAGATATCTTTGCTCCTCATCACTTGAAAGTGCTCCTTTGCAGCCAACTTGCCAAGTGCTATACATCCTCTGGTGTCCTGACTGCTAAATCCATTGGTGTTGATTGTAGAACCAAGCAATATGAATTATTTGACAACCTCAAACTTTTCTCCATTTGTCGTGCTGCTGCTTATTAATCCAATTGTGAGGGCTTTTGTTTTCTTTATATTGAGATGTAATCCATACTGCAGACTGTATTCTTCAATCTTCATCAGTGTCTCAAGTCATCCTCACTTTAAGGAAGCAAAGTTGTGTCCTCGGCGTATCACAGGTTGTTAATGATTCTTCCTCCAATCTTGATGCCATGTTTTTCTTCATATAGTCTAGCTTCTCAGATTATTTGCTCAGAATATAGATTGAATAAGTATGGTGACAGGATACAACCATGACACACTCCCTTCTTGATTTTAAACCATGCAGTATTCCCTTATTCAGTTCGAATGATAACCTCCTGGTCAATGTACAGGTTCCACATGAATACAATTAAGTGTTTAGGAATTCCCATTCTTCTCAATGTTATCCACAGTTTGTTATGATCCACACAATTAAATGCCTTTGGATAGTCAATAAAACACAAGTAAACATCTTTCTGGTATTCTTT
>NW_006922790.1:2892-4608 GCF_000298275.1 Orycteropus afer afer
GGGGCATAAATTTGAATAATAGTCATATTAATGGGTCTTCCTTGTAGGCATATGGATATTATCCTGTCACTGACAGCTTTGTACTTCAGGACAGATCTTGAAACATCCTTTGTGATGATGAATGACACACAATTCCTCTTTAAACTGTCATTCCTGGCATAGTAGACCATATGATTGTCTGATTCAAAATGGCCAAAACCAGTCTATTTCAGCCCACTAATGCTTTGAATATAAATATTTATGCATTCCATTTCATTTATGACAACTTCCAGTTTTTCTAGATTCACACTTCATAACTTTCATGTTCTGATTATTAATGGATGTTTGCAGCTGTTTCTCCTCAATTTGAATCATGCTACATCAGCAAATAGAGGTCTCAAAAGCTTTACCTTATCCATGCCAGTAAGGCTGGTTTTACTCTGATGATGCAGCTCTTTCTCAGTCATATTTTGAGAGCCTTCAAACCTAAGCAACTCATCCTCTTCCACTGTATTGCAAAATGTTTCTGGACTATTCATAAAGTTGAGCAGTAATGTATCAGACAGTGTTTCTCTGCTATTCATAAGGTTTTCCCTGGCCAATTATTTGAGAAGTGGTTGGCCTCTTCCTTCTTCCTAGTCTGGTGGCATTGAAACCTGTGCACCATGTGCACCCCTCTGTGTTTGAAATACTGGGGCACAGTCTAAAGACTCACAGCAACACGTCACCACCATAGGACAAGCCAACAGATAAGTTTGTCTCCCTTAGCTGTTCAACGCCTCTCCAACCTCGCCTTACCTGTATCCCTGCTACTGCCTCCTAGCTCTGTTTTGGCCCCCCTGGCCTTTTAACTCTCCTTTCCCCCACTTTCCCACCTTGCCACTTGTGGGGCATTGCCTGGGTTCCCTCCCCTTACCTGGATCCCCCCACTGACTCCTCACTCTGTCCCGGTCCCCCTGGCCTTTTTCCTCTCCTATCTCCCCACTTTCCTGCCTTGCCGCTTGTGGGGCATGGCCTGGGTTTCCTCCCTTCGCCGGGATCCCTGCAGCTGACTCCTCACTCTCTCCTGGCCCCCCGGCCTTTTTACTCTCCTTTCCCTCACTTTCCTGCCTTGCCTCTTTTGGGACATGGCCTCAGTTCCCTCCCCTTACCTAGATCCTACTGCAGACTCCTAGAGAGCACAAAATTTGTGTAACAGCTGATGGACTAGTAGGTATTTTGTGGCTGAAACAAAAGGATGACTAAGTAGAAGGTATAGAGAGGACATCCATTAGTGGACGGTGTGAAGATTCTTTGTAGATGCAAGTAGGAGAGAGGCTTTCTTAGCTCCAACCTAAACACCACATTTTAGTAGACATCAGAGGAGATAGATACTGACAACAGGAGATCAATATGAGTGAGACAGAGCATAGATAGAAGACAGCAAAAAGTTACCTGATGATGCTCTCATGTGTGCCTTAACACCACAATTTAAATGCTCAGTTACATGAGATAAAGGAATGGCAAACATTCTATGTTTATTGACAATACTTATACTAGAGATTTCTAATAAAAGCAAGGAAGGAAGGAAGGAAAGAAAAAAGGAAGGAAGGAAACAAAAGTGATTCTTCTTGCCTTGAATTGACTGGATTACCTTTTCTTGTACTAGCAGATTTGGTCTAGAGTTTGAGGTTATTCTTAATTATTGTAATACACTGAAAGTTATATTTCTGCTTGCCTGAGATTCTGAATTTGCTC
>NW_006922790.1:10282-11518 GCF_000298275.1 Orycteropus afer afer
ATTGGTCTATGTATCTGTCATTAAACCAATACCAGGAAATTTTGACTACTGTGGCTCTATAGTAGGTTTTGAGATCTGGCAGTGTGAGACCTCCTACTTTGTTCTTCTTCTTCCAAAGTGCTTTGCTTAACCGAGGTCTCTTTCTTTTCCATATAATGTTAGTGATTGTTTTTTGTATGTCACTAAAGAATGTTGATGGGATATGGATTGGGATTGCATTGAAAGTGTAGATTGCTTTGGGTAGAATTGACATTTTCACAATGTTCAATCATCCTATCCATGACCATGGGATATTCTTCCATTTATGAAGTTCTCTTATTTTTTTTATGATGATGATGATGATGATGATGATGATGATGATGATTTGGGTGAAGATTTACAGAGCAAATTCACTTTACACAGCAGTTCACATATACTTTGTCTCATGTCATTGAACACAGTTTACCACAATGCAACAGCTCCCCTCCCACTTCCTCCCCATAGTTACTTCTTCCCAGGGTCCATCCCTCCATACATTCCTGCCCCCTGAGCTGTCTCCCTGTGCATAAGCAGCCCTTATTTCTCCCATAATTGTTCTCTCCAAGGAGTGTATCTACTTGAGATCAATGTTTAACTCATATGGCTGTATTTTGTTTGGCTGGAAACCACAAGTGTGCGTTCAATACCAGACCTAAAGGGCAGCTAGGGGCCATAGTCTCAGTGAATCCACCAGGCTCTATCGGACCAGCAAACCAGGTCAACCTTTTTTTTTTGTCTCCAAATGATTTTGAGTTTTGTTCCACATTGATCTCCCTCTCAGTCAAGGATCTCCCACATAGATCCCCTTCCAAGTGGATGACAGTGGTAGCCGGGAACCATCTAGTTTTTCTGGTCTCATAGTTGTATAGGCTGCAGATCGGATGGTGTACCAGTCACTAGGATTAATTGTTTCCATTAATTTTGGTTTTCTTCATTCCTCTTTGCTCTGGATGAGGGGAGACCCATAGTTGCCTCTAGATGGAAGCTTGCTAGCTTTTAAGATCCCAGTTGCTACTCACCAAAGTAGGAGGTGGAACAATATTTTGTATAGTATGTTATGACAATTGAGCTTGATGTCCCCTGTGACTATGGCCCCAAGCCCACAGGTTCAACTACTCTGTCTCTCTGGGTAGTGGGCTGTGACCAAGCAGTGACCACAACCTTGCCCCTTGTCAGCTCTACTATACACCTGGGAATTCTGATCATTCACATAAACTT
>NW_006922790.1:11618-12722 GCF_000298275.1 Orycteropus afer afer
GGAAGTTAAGATGTTCCTTGATCTCTGACTTTGGGTAGTGAGTCATCAAGCCAACTTCCAACAAATCCAATTAACTTTAGAATAAACTATAACCTAGCCATCCAATTTTCTCAGAAATTTATGTCTGGAATAAATCTGAGTGTGCAGCTGAGAGCTTCAAGAAGAACACCCACACTTTCTTACTACAGAACTAGGGGTAAAGAGCAAAAGCAAAATTTCTATTACATTAGATGGTTAGGGATTATCAGTGTTTATAGTAGTGAGGAAAATGTGGAGAGAGGAAGAGTAGGTTAAGATAACCTCCAAAGATAATTTATTATCAATAAGAGGAGTCACTGGGGAAATTGCTATCATGTGTTCTATTGGAATCTAGATCTGCCACAGTAGGCAGTTAAGCAGCAATTCTCTCTATACGTCCATAGAATAACCTCTCAAAATAAAATTTATGCTAAAATTTCATTGAGCTTTAATTATTTTTCTCAATTTTATAAAACTTTTTATTCTTATTTTGGTGAGAGTTTACAGAGAAAATTCATTTTCCTTTCAACAGTTCATACACATTTTGTTTTGTGAATTTGGTTACAATCCTCACATTGTAGTGGGTCTCTAGTTGAGCTCTTTTGTATTGAATAGTGTATATTTTATATTGAAGTTAAGTTGTCAGGAAGGACCAATCATGAAAAAAAGGACAGCATGCTTAGTAGAGTAGAGGATGTGCGAAACTGAGAGGAACCTCCGTGAGATGTACTGATACAATAGTCGAAACAACAGACTCAAACACAGCAATGTTCATGAAGGGTCACAGGATCGAGTAATGTTTTATTTGGCTCTGTATAAGGTCTCCAAGTGTTGGGAATGGCTCAATGGCAAATGTAACAACAAATTCAAACATGATATAATGTCAAGATGTTAGTTGTAATCACAGAGTAACTGTTTTAAAAAAAGACAGAGAGAGCAATACTCAGAAGGAAACAAAATGAAATCAACACTGTACACAAAAAAATAAATTAATCACAGAAGAAAATAGTTGAGGAACAAAATCAGTTAAGACATAGAAAACAAATGGCAAAATGGAAGAAGTAAATCCTTCTTTAACAGTAATTA
>NW_006922790.1:15297-15927 GCF_000298275.1 Orycteropus afer afer
AAAGAATTAAAGCTAATCCTTCTCACACACTTCCAAAAATAGAATGAGAGGTAACATTTCCTAATTCTTTCTATAAGCCCAGCATTATTCTGATAGCCACACCATATAAAGATATCACAAGAAAAGAAAACTAGAACACAATAGACAAATATCCCTTATGAATGTCGATGCCAAAGTCCTCAATATACAATACAAGCAAATGAATCCAGAAGCCTCTTGAGAGGATTATACAACATAATCCATTGGAATTTATCCCAAGAATACAAGAGCTATTCAACATACCAAAATCAATCGATGTAGAAGACCACATTAATAAAACAAAGAAAAATAAATACATTATTAACTCAACTGTGCAGCAAAGTTGTTTGGGAAAGTCCATTATCTTTTTTTTTTCTTCTTCTTTTTATTGTGATTTGGGTGAAAGTTTACAGAGCAAATACACTTTCCATACAGCAGTTCACATACTTTGTTTCATGACATTGACCACAATTTACCACAATGCATCATGTCCTCTCCTACTTCCTCCCTATAGTTACCTCTTCCCTGTGTCCACCCTCCATGCACTCCTGCCACCTGAGCTGTCTCCCTGTGCATAAGCAGCCCTTCTTTCTCCCATGACTGTTCTCTGCA
>NW_006922790.1:25814-26451 GCF_000298275.1 Orycteropus afer afer
TTGGCCTCAGGCCTAGGACAGTCACCTGCCACACACGAGGCTGTCAGTTCGGGCCCGCCAGAGAACCAGGCCATCTCTTTAGGAGCTCTGGTAACCTTGTGCCTAAGGCACTTGACTGCTAACCAGAAGGCTGGCGGTTCAAACCCACTCTCCACTCCTGGGAAGGAAGATGGGGCAATCTACTTCCATAGTGATACCACCTCGGAAACCCAAGGAGGGGTTGCTATGAGTCAGGTCCTACTCGACGGCACATAACAACAACAACAACAACAACAGATTGATATAGGTGTAATCAATAAAAAAAAAATCCTACAAAAGACAAAACTAATTTATAATGACAGAAATCAGATGAAGGTTTGCATAACATTGTGAAATCAAGAGAGGGAACCTTGTGGGTTGAAGTTTATGTTCTGTGTTTTGATTGAGGAATGCTTAATCCAGATCCCTAATTTGTATGTACAAGGAACCTGGGATCAGGTGAGATTGGGTGAATCATGATTGATTCAGCTAATCAATCAGAGAGAAGATACCCAGATCTGGTGGGCGATAGAAATGGTTTCCATTATGCTGTGTAATGAGTCAGTAGTAACAGTGATTCTGCTCCAAGCACCTGATGAAACCCCACGGCCCCATACAC
>NW_006922790.1:29371-30649 GCF_000298275.1 Orycteropus afer afer
TACAGAACAAACCATCTCTGTGCTCCATTGCAATTTCCAGCAAAATTTTGAGTACATGTTCCTGTAGTCTAACTATACAAGCATAGAATGCAAAATATTCACACCCACACCCCCCCCCACACACACACACCCTCCCTTTCTCTTTCTCTAAGACAGGCCATGTACTTCCTGTCTGACACAAGCCTAAGTGATCACGGACATGGCTGCATGCCCAGAATGTTCCCTCTATAACACACCAGGAAGCCGTGTCTGCTGGATTCAGGGAAAGACTCACTTTCCTTTCTGCCACCATGTTTGCAAAGCCTCTTTGAGATCATCAAAGCTGCATTTGTAGCTTTAGTCAACAGGGAGGTACTGAGCTCTATTTCTAACTGTGCACTAAAGGAAAAATACTGATTTTGGAAAAGAAAAGTTCAATTCATACTAGTTTTACACAGCAGGTTAGCAAACAATTCTGCAGCCTAAATGTGTCTGTAATATGTAGATGTAAGCAGAAAAGGAGGGAGGGATGCATTCTCAGAAGTGGTTTTGTTGATGACCCAAAGCTACATGTATAGTTTTATGAACCAAGTGTTAATTCAAAACCAGTTGCTGATGAGCCAACTCCAACTCATGATGATCACCTATGTGTTGGAGTAGAACTGTGCTCCATAGAATGTTGAATGGCTGATGTTTTGCAAGTAGATTGCCAGGTCTTTCTTGGGAGGCACTCATAGGTGTACTGGAACTGCCGACTTTTCAGTGATCCTCTGAGCCCATTAACCATTTGCAGCAGCACCTAGCGGCAGGAGCTCTGGTAGCATAGTGCCTAAAAGCACTTGACTGCTAACCAGAACTGGAGTGACTGGCACAAAACATCCCCAGCCTGGTGCAGTTCAAACTCACCAGCCACTCCTCGGAAGGAATATAGGGCAATCTACTTCCATAGTGATACTGCCTCGGAAACCCAAGGAGGGGTTGCTATGAGTCAGGTCCTACTTGACAGCACATAACAACAACAACAACAACAACGGGGCATGCCAGGTATTGGGAGACCAAATCCTTGTATACTTCCCAAAGTGATTTTCATCTGCAAACCTTACCCGAAACAGTTACCTCCATCTATTCAAGACCACTGGTTCCCATCCAAACTGGAGTGACTGGCACAAAACATCCCCAGCCTGTTCACAGAAATCTCTTTATGAGACTTGACCACTAACAGGAAAACTGTGTAAAAACTAGGGAAGAACCTGGGATGTGGAGCCTGACCAATAGGTTTGACACAATTCCTAATCTCCC
>NW_006922790.1:32660-33727 GCF_000298275.1 Orycteropus afer afer
CTCTCTGGTGTTCTGCTCCTAGCCAACTTGGTTGGAAGGTAGGGTCAGTTAGAGTACCACTGACCCAAAGGCTCTCCTCTCTATACCCATCAGAATTAATTCCCCAGGAATACATAATGATCCTACGTGTGTATTCACCAAAAAACATGGCCTCAAAAGTACATGAAGCAAAAACTGATGGATGAAAGGCAAAAAGCCCAATCCACCCTCCTCTCAGCAAGGGAGAGACTTGTTGTTAGGTGCCGTCAAGTCAGTCCCAACTTATAGTGACCTTATGTACAAGAGAATGAAGCACTGCCCCATCCTGTAGCAGGCTCCCAAGCCTTGCTATACTTGAGCCCACCACTGTAGACGCTGTGTCAATCCATCTTGTTGAGCGCCTTTCTCTTTTTCATTGACACTCCACTTTTCCAGGCAAGATATCCTTCTCCAGGGAATGATCCCTTCTCACAATATGGCCAAAATAGTAGGTAAGATGAAGTCTGGCCATCCTCGCTTCCAAGGAGCATTCCAGCTGCACTCTGCAAGGACAAATTTGTTCACTCCTTTAGCAGTCCATGGTACTTTCAGTATTCTTCCCCAGCACCACATCTCAAATGCAGGAACTCTTCTCTGGTCTCCCTTATTCATTGTTCACCTCTCACATGCATAAGAGATGACTGAATATACCATGATTTGGGCTAGGCACAGAGTAGTCCTAAAAGAGACAACTTTGCTCATCAGCACTTGAAAGAAGTCTTTTGCAGCAGATTTGCTCAGTGCAATACTTCATCTGATTTCTTGACTCTTGCTTCCATTGATGTGATTGTAGAAACAAATGATATGCAACCTTTGACAACTTTAATCTTTTCTCCATTTATCATGATGTTGCTTACTGGCCCAGTGGTGAGGATTTTTGTTTCATGTTGAGCTGTAATGCATACTGTAGACTGTCGTTTTCAATCTTCCTCAGTAAGTGCTTCAAGTCATCATCACTTTCAGCAAGCAAAGCTATGCCATCTGCATATCATAGGTTGTTCATGAGTCTTCCCTAAATCCTGATGCCACACTGTTCTTCATATAGTGCC
>NW_006922790.1:39197-39925 GCF_000298275.1 Orycteropus afer afer
CTTTGTGATGATGAATGCCATGCCATTCCTCTTCAAATTGCCATTCCCAGCAAAGCAGATCATATGGTTGTCTGATTCCAATTGGCCAAAACCAGTCCATTTCAGCTCACTAATGCCTAAGATATCGATCTTTATGTGATCCTTTTCATTTTTTACAAATCCAATTTTCCTAGATTCATACTTCCTACATTCCATGTTCCAATGATTAATGGATGTTCGCAGCTGTTTCTTTTCATTTGGAGTAGATTAAGGACAGAGTTACTAGATAGAAATTCAGCAGAGATTTAGAAGATAGGAATAAAACAATAAAATGACAAAACCTAAATGACAGAAATAGAACACAGTACCCAACAATAGCAGAGTACAGATTTTTTTCCCTCAAGTGCCCATGTAATATTCATCAAGATAAACCATTTATTAAGCCATCAAACAAACCTCAACAATTTCCAAACCCAAATTCAAACCCACTGCAGTGGAGTGGGATCTGATACATAGAGACCCCTCCTTAGGTTTCTGAGGCAATATCACTATGAAGTAGATTGCCCAATCTCCCTTCTGAGGAGTGGCTTGTGGGTTTGAACGGCCACTCTTCTGGTTAGCAGTCAAGTGCCTTAGGCAGTATGCTACCAGAGCTCCACAAATGTAAGAGGATTAAAATAGTTTATTGTTCTTTGACCCAAGTGGAAGAAGACTAGAATTTAATATCCAAAAGCAAAAAAGAAAAACTC
>NW_006922790.1:41640-43724 GCF_000298275.1 Orycteropus afer afer
CCAGAATGCTCCTTGGAAGCAAGAATGGCCAGACTTTGTCTCACCTATTTTGGTCATGTTGTAAGAAGGGACCATTCCCTGGAGAAGGATGTCATGCTTAGTAGGGTGGAGGGTCGACAAAAGAGGGGGAGGCCTTCAACAAGATGGATTGACACGGTGGCTGCGAAGATGGCAGGGATTGTGGGGCTGGCGCGGGATCGGGCAGTGTTTCTTTCTGCTGTGCATGGGTTCAATATGAGTCGGAAACAACTCGATGGCACTTAACAACAACAACCTGTCATTCCAGTTTGTTGTTCCGACACTTTTTTTTTAGAAGAGCTGAATGAGAAAGAGTTGTTTTCAGCAGCCAGTTCAAAATCCCCAAGAGTGAAAGGCATTTCAGTCTGAGAGAAAAAAGTCACTTTGGACATTTCAGACTGCTGTTGAGGACAAGGTTGGAGGCAGGGAGGCCATTTAGGTAGCTGTTAAGTCATACTCACCTGTCATTTAATCTTATAGAGGCAGAGGAAGTAGAATTTGCTGATTATTAATTAAGCCATTTTGATGACTGATGAGAACTGGGAGATGTGAGAGAGGTTGTAGCCCAGTTTTTGATGCAGTTGTTAGAGTGATGGGAAGGAAGTTAAGATTACAACACCTTCTTTGTGTCCAGTCTAACCAATACACTCACACCCTTATTCTTTATAAATCCTGCACTGTTTCTTGAAATGTTCAACAATGTTACCTCCTCCTCCAAGATTTCTCCCCTGATGCCATTTGTCAGATAATGTCTCATATCTAGGTAGAGAAGATTGCTTACTGGTGTTTGTGATTGCTCCCTTATGACAGGTTGGCAATTTGACTTCCCTACTGTGGTGTTAGGCCAAGAGGGGCACATGATATGTGAACCACTGATGTGTCTTCAAATTCATGCAGTTACTCCCAATTTCAAAATACAAAGAAAGAAAGAAATGTTGCAGTTCTTTCTGAGGGAATCATGGTGAAGGTGTCCTTCATTGTGAAAATGGTGGGTATGAGCTTCAACCTCCACGCCTACAAGAGGATGATGGAAAGGTGCCAATAAGTGATGCCCACAAAGACGTCCAGGTAAAACAGTAAGTGCCAGGCCCCTTGGCTTGCATGCAGCAACCACTGGGAGTATGCACCTTTCACTCTCTGTGTTATCATGTTTTTCTTCCTCTTCTTGAAAACTTGAGGATGCTAGATGTGGAATAATTTTTGAGCTACCATGCTTGTATTTATGCTGTAAGTGAGGTACTCACTACCATCGAGTCGATTTGACTCATAGCAACCCCTTCTTGGGTTTCCAAGGTGGTATCACTACAGAAGAAGATTTCCCATCTTTCCTTCTGAGGAGTGGCTGGTGCGTTTGAACCACCAGCCTTCTGGTTACAATGAAATGCCTTAGACACTAAGTGAGGTAAGGGTGTGTAAAAGGCATTCGTAGGATTTATGGAAATAGTACTCCCTATAACATGCATTTCAATAGCAAAATGGTGAGATAGCATAATAAACACCATATGCTTATCCCTTTGTGGAGAAACAGAAGATATGCAAAAAGAGGTAGGGACAAGAAGAAGGATGGAAACTCCAGGAGCTCATTCAACTCCTCACAGTGAGTGTCCTGAAAAACGTACGGAGTATGCAGTGATGGTGCTGGTGCTGGGACTGCTCTTGTGCAGTTCTGCTGGTCCTGAGAAGAGATGCTAGGTACTTTAGTAGGGTCAAGGGAAGTTGGTGATCTTTTCTTTTAATTACTAGGAGTTAACATGCGTGACCATCTAAGGATTCAGATAAGTGATAAAAAGGGAAAATGCTGACAGGAATGCCCACAAAGTTGTTTAAAGGCCAAAGTGGGAGCTACGTCCTAGGAAATGGAGTCACTCCCCACAGCATGACTCAGTTTGGCTCAAATTTAGTGTGTGAGTTGGCAGGCAAGAGGAGATATGAAAACGAGTCTCTGGGGTCGTTGCTGGAGGAGCATGGAGGGTGTGCATTTGGTAAGATCTCCTGGAATCTTAGAAAAGGAAGATGATGTCATACATCTAAAGGTGATTATTTGGAGAGCTTTTAGAATGGTAAAT
>NW_006922790.1:44102-51252 GCF_000298275.1 Orycteropus afer afer
CACTTCGCTCTGACCATTCTCCAGTCTAAATTTCATTTTCTCATTCCTCTCTTCCATACTTTGTTTTACTTTCAGGTTCCTTATGAGAGATCACATGACAAGACATGGCTGCTGAATTCCATCCAGAGCCATTGCAGTGTCCCCTTCACTCTGGTTGATGTAAGAGAGGACATTGATGCAAGATGACTGGTCACAAGGGAGGGAGGTGACCTAGTTCACCTGGAGTCTTTACCTTCCAACATTATTACTGTTGCCTCTGTTTCCTGTAGTTCCACTGTGTGAGAAAGCATATACAGTTCTTTGACCAGGATTCTAGCATTGCATCAGCATTGAAGGCTATCTGCTACAAGATTCCTAATGAAGGAAACCAGAAGGTTAAAGGCATTAACTGTACCTGGTCTGCCGGGCAGGAAAACAGAACAGAGGTTGGGCTATTTTCTTTGGGATTAGAGTTCCTAATGCTTACCCTGCATCTCTTTCCTTCAGATAGCTATCACTGTCAACCATATGGTTGTACCCATCTTTGTGCAGAATAGGGAGAGGCTAGAACAACTAAAGGTAATGCAAACCCAAGACATGCTGCGTGGCTGCACACAGAACCCTCTCATTTTACCCATCCCAATTTCTCCATTATCAGAACCACAACAATGACCTCAGAGTTCCTATTTCAATCTCTGCTTTTACAGCTGACCATGAACAAATGATATGAGGTTTCCCAGAAAGCTCTTGACCACTAGAGCTTCTTCTGTGACCCAGGTAAGGCTGACAGCAGTAATTCTAGAGCAGGTGGGGGTAGAGGGGTATTCATAGAGGGAGACTCAGGTATGGTAACTTGGGGAGGGGTTAGCACTGGTGTTGATCCAGCTCGTTCCTCTCAGTCTTCTGACTCCTTTCTCTTGACTTCCCAAAGAATTGGTGGACCATGATATTGACATGACCCTGAATTGAAGAAACTGCATGGCTGCCAACCCAGAAGATGAGCAAAGAGAAATTCCCTGGGGTAAAGCCCTAGGCCCAGTGCTGGCATTGAGGCAGAGGATTGGAAAGAATAAACCAGAGGACAGATTTTTCTGTTAGGACCTAGATTGTAGCCATCAGTCTAACTCTTCTTCCCAAAAGCTGTTGTCCTTGAACTTGAGCTACAACAAACTGTACCAGCTGGATGGGCAGTCAGATATTATACAGAAGGCCTACACACTCAGGATCCTGAACCTCTCCAACAATGAGGCAACAAGTGGAAGCCAGATCTAATTGGGGTTAAGGGTGGGTGAGAGTGCCCGTCAGGGTGACAAAAGAGGCAGGAGGGGGCCTGTGGGTGAGGGTGAGGACAGAGGGTGCAGGAACTCAATGTTTCTCTTTCACTTGGATTCCTTCCCCCTGTTTCCTTCCCATTTTTTCACCTAAATTCAGCACGAAAAGTGGAAAAGATGAAAGGGTCAAAGCTCCAATAGCTGTGGCTAGAAGGAAGGCTGATGTGGAACACCTCAGAAGAGTTCACCTGTGTAAGGTCAGCGGGGAGTCCCTGAGTGAAGCAAAATGATTAGCACTCAACTACTAACCCAATGGTTGGCAGTTCAAACCTACCCAGAGACATTTCAAAAGACAGGCCTGGTGATCTTCCTAAAGGCTTGAACACACATAGACAGTGCACACATGGCAAACGCCATGAGTCCGTATTGACTCAACAGCAATTAACAAATAACACATGAGTGGTAAACATGTCTACCCACCTGGGAACTGTTACCCCCTGGCAGCCTGAGATACTCCTGACAGTGCCCATCTACATGAGGCTGTATCCCATTCTCTGGCAGGATCACCTGCCCTGCCCTTGAATCTGTCTGTCTCTGACCTGTGCTTAAAGGTCTCCTTGCCTTTGTCTATCCTGGTCACTGCTCCCAGGGGTTGGGGCCTGTTTCCCACCCAACTGCACTGGGTCCTCTTTGCCACTGCTTACCCTGAATGTGTTCCAGGAAACAGGGATCCCTCTTCCTCCCCAGGACCAGGAGTGTACACACTGTGCCCTGCTCCCACATTGTGGCTGGCTTGAGCCAGATCCTGGTGTCCTGGACTGAGAAAGCTTCTCCATACTAGGGTCTTCTGCTGAGACAGGCTTTTCTACCTCTGAGATGAGATGGGGCTTACTTCCTGCCCCATTGGCTGCTCTGTTTGCTATGCCCAGCTCAGATGGCATCACACAATGGCTAATGGGCCCCCAGCCCAACAAGTACCTATATTCCCATTCCTAGCTCAGCCCCAGTGTCAGCCTGGGGCACATGAAGGACAGGATGGCAACGGGGCAGCCATGTCCCCTTTCTTCCCTGCTTTCTCCATAATGACCACTACCTACAGTAAACTTCTTCACCTTGCATTTCCTTGCATTTCTCTTTCTTTTGTGTCTACACTCCCTATGTCTCCCCATCACTCTCCTCCCCTCCCTTCATTCCCATTCATCTTCATCCCACACAACATATGACAATCTTGACTTCCTCCGTGTGTTACCCGAAACCCAGCATGACCCCAGCTCCCTCCTGGTGGACATGTGCAGCCACAGGTCCACTGAGCTCTTGCTTCCTCCCTGAGGAAGGCCCAGAGAGAAGAGGGGGGTAGAAGGTGTAGGGGGATCAAGTGAGCCTGAGATCATTCACTCTCTCAGGAAAACATGCTCTGCTTTTCTGCCAGTGGGCTGTTCATGGAGGGTGAGTGTCTGTAGAGTCCCTTCCCTGTGTCTCCCTATGTTCCCTCTCAGAATTCTCCAAGCTTCCTTCAACCAAGACCCTCACCCTGCCATCTTGGGACACTTGCTTAACCTCTCAGTCTCTTCATTTGCAAAATGGGCCTAGTGATAGCCATCTTTTGGGCTGCTGTGAAAAATGAGGCCAATGAACTTATGATGAGTTTTGTCACAGAGTCTGACCCAAAGTAGGGATCCTATCACTGGCAGCTTCCTATTGTTCCTATTTCTGCCCTCCCCATTGCTGACACTCCCTGCTGATTCCCAGTGGACAGTTGTCCTTGTGTGGTCCCCTTCAGTGTGCCATGGGACAATAAGACCCTGACTAAGGAGCAAAGCTGGTTGGTGAGTGAGTGAAGTATGTGTAGTTGAGGGGTATTGTTGATGGTTGTTCTTGAAGAGGAAGGAATATATCAGGCCTAGATTTGTGCCTTCACTCGGATCTTCATCACTACTCTCACTGACAACTCCAGATAATTGCTGTGTTGACAGGGCCACAAGGGGGCACCTCTCCCAGCCTGCAGCCAGTGGTATGGGAAGATGACTGTGTAGTTCTCAGGGCTTACTCAAATTGCAGTGTTCTAAAAGGTGGAGCACTCTAGCCTTGGGGTTAAGAGCATACTCTGTAGTGTTGGAATAGTGAGTTCTCTCCCTGACTCCAGTATTCATCAGCTGTGTGACCTTGGTCAAATTACACTGCCTCTCTGTGTCATCCTCTGAATATGAAGATTGGAGTATCCACCTCCTTAGACTGTTGTAAAGTATAAAGGCAAGTGTGAATCTGTCTGTGAGTGGGGAATAAACCTACACATCTAGTGTCACTATCACATATCTCTCCAAAGGCAGGTTCTGTGGGAGGGAAAGGATAATAGTCAAGCAATCAGGGAGGCTGACAGAGTAGGAAATGGAGGAAAAGTGGTTCCTGTGTGGAAGCAGGATCATTGTTGGGGGGTGTAGTACTCCATCTGTTCAGCTGCCTGAGAGTTCATTTTTCCTTCAGCATGTGCCCTGTGCAGGATCAACTGTGAGACAAGCCAGCCCCAAAGAGTCTTTGAGTGCCTTCTCCACCCCAATACCTACATCATCCTCCAGCTCCGTGTCTACCCTCTCTCAGGAGTAGCAAGGAACAGTTCAGGTGCTCTCCACCCAGACTGGGATGAAACTCAAGTGGTCTTTAAATTGAGTGCTATGTGTATGTGTGTGTGAGGGTAGAGATAAGCTGGGCAGAGCTAGGGAGTGAATAATGAGAATGTGCAGGTAGTTTTGAAAAATAAATACTTTCAATTTTTTGCTTCTGAAGAAATTTCTTCCTTGTACAACAGACTGTTCCAAAATTATAGAGACAAGAATTCACTCCAAGGAACCACAGAGAAAATTAACAATCCCCCCAAGCAAACCCAGAAAGAAGGAATACATATGGGCTTAGTAAGCACAAATCCAACAGTAAAAAATAGAAGAGAGGAAACACTTGATAACAAAATGAACTCAGCCCAGAAAAGTACTAGGACCAAGGAAATTTCAAACAACATGACAAAAACCACAATAGAATGACAGCAGTTAATTCATACCTATCACTAATTACACTCCATGTGAATGGACTAAATGCACCAGTCCAGTGAAAGAGAGTGGCATACTGGATAAGAAAAGAATACCTATCAATATGCTGCCTACAAGAGACCCACCTTGGACACATAGATAAAAGCAATTTAAAAGTTAAGAGGTGGGAAATATATATATATATAGCAAGCCAATAGTAACCAAAAAAGAGCAGGGGTGGCAATATAATTTCTGATAAAATCGACTTCAATGTGAAAAACTGCACTAGGGATAAAGAAGGACACTATATGATGCTGAAAGTGTCAATTGACCAAGAAGACATTACCATAATAAATATGCACCCAGTGAAAGTGCTCCAAAATATGTGAAGCATATACTAACTGAACTGAATAGGAAAGTAGACAATTCTACAATAGCAGTATGAGACTTCAACATACCATTTTCAAGGAGGGACAGGCCAACTAGAAAAAAACATAACAAAAATACAGAAGAACTCAACAACCAAAAGAAGCAACTCCACCTCATAGACATATACAGAGCACTCCACCCAATAAAATCACAATTGACATTTTTCTCCAGTGCACATGAATCATTCTCCAGAATAGATCATATGTTAGGACCTAAAAAAAAAAAAAGCATCAATAAATACAAAACATTGAAATACTACAAAGCATCTTCTCAGACTACAATGCTATAAACTTGGAAATTAATCATAGCAAGATCAAGGAAAAAGCATCAAACATGGGAAAGTTGAAAAATACACTGCTCAAAAACTACTGAGTAATAGAAGAAATAAAGTGAGATGTAAACAAATTCCAAGAAACAAACAAGAATGAAGATACGTCTTACAAAAACCTATGGGACACAATGAAAGCAGTACTCAGAGGTCAATTTATAGGAATATATTTACACATCAAAAAAGGGGAAAGAAACAAAGTCAACACTCTAGCTCACAACTGAAACAATGAGAAAAAGCAACAGTATCCAGAAGTAAAGAAATAATAAACATCAGAGCAGAAATAAATGAAACAGAAAGCAAAAAACCAATAGAGAAAATCAACAGAACAAGAAGCTGGTTCTTCAGAAAATCAACAAAATTGACAAACCATTCACAAAACTAATGAAAGAAAAAAAAGAGAAGATGCAAATACCAAGAATAATAAACAAAAAGGGCGACATCACAATGGAACCAACTGAAATAAAAAATGCATTGACAGAATATTATGAAGAACTGTACTCAACAGATTTGAGAACCTAGTGATTTGATGGACAAGTTTCTAGAAACACAAGACCTACCTAAGCTATTCCACTTGGAGATAGAATACCTGAACAGACCCATAACAAAGGAAGAAATTGAACAGGTCATCAATAAAAACTTCCCACAAGAAAAAGTCCTGCCCCTGATGGCTTCACTGGAGAATTTTACCAAACATTCAGGGAAGAATTGACACCTATACTACTCAAGCTATTCCAGAACATAGGAAGTGACAGAATACTCCAAATTCATTTTATGAAGCAAGCATATGACTGATAGCAAAAACAGGGAAAGACACCACTAAAAAGGAAAATTACAGACCCATATCCCTCATGAATATAGATGCAAAAATCTTCAACACAATCCTAGCCAACAGAATCCAACCACATATTAAAAAAATAATACATCCTGACCAAGTGGGAATCTTACCTGGTAAACAAGGATGGTTCAACATCAAACAATCAATGTAATCCAACACATAAACAAAACAAAAGAAAAGATCCATATGATCACATCAATCGGAACAGAAAAGGCATTTGATAAAATCCAACACCATTCCTGTTCAGAACTCTCAGCTAAATAGGGAGAGAAGGGAAATTCCTGAACGCAATAAAGGTCATATATGCAAAGCCAATGGCCAACATTGTTGTAAATGGAGAAAGACTCAAAGCACTCCCCTTACAAACAGAACCAGACAAGGTTGCCTTCTAACACCACTGCTATTTAACATTGTGTTGGAAGTCCTAGCCAGGGCAATAATACAAGAAAGAGAGATAAAAGGCATCCAAGTTGGTAAAGAGGAAGTAAAGCTATCTCTCTTCATGGATGACATGATCCTATACATAGAAAACCCAAGACACAGCAAGAAAAAAACTACTGGAACTAACAGAGAAGTTCAGCAAAGTGGCAGGATACAAGGTCAACACATAAAAATCAGGTAGATTTCTCAACATCAACAAAGAGGCCTTTGAAAAAGAAATAAAGAAAACAATACCATTTACAATATGTACCAAAAAGAGAAAATATCTAGGAAAAAATCCTACCAGAGTCACAAAAGACCTATACAAAGAACACTGTACAACACTACTACAAGGGATCTACATAAATGGAAGAACCTGCTTTGTTCATGGATAGGAAGACAGAATATTGTGAAAATGTCAATACTACCCAAAGGAATCTATCTACATACTTAATGCAATCCTGAACCAAATACCAACAAGATTTTTTAAGGATGTAGAAAAGCCAATTACTAAGTTCATTTGGACAAGAAAGAGACCTCAGATAAGCAGAGTACTACTGAAGAAGAACAAAGTGGGAGGTCTCACACTCCTGGATCTCAAAACCAACTACACAGCCACAGTAGGGAAAACAGTGGGGCATTGGTACAATAACAGACGGATAAATCAATGGAACAGAATAAAAAAACCCACAAATACACCCATCCACCTATGGACAACTGATCTTTGACCAAGGACTAAAACCCATCAAATGGGAAAGAGATAGTCTCTTTAACAAATGGTGCTGGCAAAATTGGGTATCTACTTCAGAAAAATGAAACAAGACCCAGACTTCACCCCTTACACAAAAACAAACTCAAGTTGGATCAA
>NW_006922790.1:52557-53649 GCF_000298275.1 Orycteropus afer afer
TTACAGAAGCAACAAACATGGAGCAATCCTTCATACACAGCCAGACACCTTGGAGAGATAAACACTAGATCTGCTGACTCAGAAAAATACCTTGGGAGAGAGAACCACTGGGTCTGCAGACTCAGGACCACAGTATTGGGGGTCACCAGACTCAATGGTTTCAACAAAATATGTAAAAATCTTGTAGCAAAACCTACTTAGGTGAGTAGCCACTGGAGTCTTAAAACCTTTCGAGCAGCCATTTAAGATGCAGCTAATGGTCTCCTCTTGACTGAAGTGAAGAAGAGTGAAGAAAATCAAGGGCATTTGGAAACAATCAGCCCTAGGATATGATAGACCTCAAGATCAGAAGAACTAGATGGTGCCCAGCTACCAATACCAACCACTCGAGAAGGGATCAAAACTGGGGATCCTGGATAAAGTGGGAGGGAAAATCTGGAACAAAATTCAAAATCACAATAACAGCCAGAGTTACTGGTCAGATGGAGTCTGGTGGGACCCCCAAGACTATGGCCCTGGGATACACTTCAGGCCTAGGAGAAAACTCACTCCCAAGGGCTGGCTCTCAGCCCAACAGTAATAATAAGACTTACATGTAGAACACCCAACCCAGGGCAATGCACCCACCTACTCTATGGAGATACATCCCTTGAAGCAATCGGGCATGGGGCACCAGAGGGGCAACATTCACATGGAGGAAAATCTGAACAGACGGCAGTGCATAACTAAGAAGGGCACAGGGATGGAGAGGTCCCTGAGAAGGCAGAGGAGGAGAGTGAATTAGGGTTGGGGATGGTATTTGGGGAGTGAAACCAAATGAATGTAAAACAAATTCTGCTCTGTACATTTGCACCCAAAGCACAATAAAAGAGAGAGAGAGAGAGAGAGAGAGAGAGAAATGCAAATGTCTTGGAGTCAAATAAAAATAAAAGCACAACAAAGCAAAACGTAAGGGACATAGTGAAGGTGGTACTCAGAGGGAAACTTGTACCAATAAATTCTAACCCAAAAAGAAAGATCTCAAATTAACAGCCTAACTCCAGGAATTAGAAAGAGAATAGCACACTAAGCCTAAACATACTAGCAGAAAGG
>NW_006922790.1:54644-56016 GCF_000298275.1 Orycteropus afer afer
CTGGAGCAATGAGACAAGAAAAAGAAACAAATGGTATCAAGATTGGAAATGAAGAAGTAAAATTATTTCTATTGGTGCATGATATGTTCATATATATAGAAAATCCCAAAGAGTCCACGAGAAATTTTGTAGAGCTAATAAAGGAATTTAGCAAAATTGTAGGGTATAAGGACAAAGTGGGAGACAAATATGAAGCAGAACTCAAAATCATAAAAAAAGACTAGGATTACTGGTCAGATACAGACTGGGTGAACCCTTGAGACTATGGCCCTTAGACACCCTTCAAGCCAGGATCTGAACTGAACTCCTATAGCTCAATTTTCAGCCAAATGATAAACAGGACTATGGGGTGAACAATAATACCAGAAAGCTATGCACTCATTAGTACAATTAACCAGGTGAGATCAATGGGCACCATTTCCCCAGGGATAAAGAGAAGAAAGCAGGAAGGGATAGGCAAGGACAGAGGAAAATGATCAAAGAGAAGGGACATGGGAAGAGTGCATTTACATTGTGGGATTGCAATGAATGTCACAAAACCAAATGTAGAATTGCTGAAAGAAAAACCAATTTGCTCTGTACCTTTCACCTAAAAAATGAAAAATTAATAACTAAATAAAATAAGTCTAAAAACATTATTTGCAATGAAACAAAAGGAAAGAAAAATCAGGTTGGTATTGGTGTAACAATAAACACATAGTCCAATGGATCAGAATTGCTAGTCCAGAAATAAATGATATGTGTATCTATGCTCAACTGATATTTGACAAGACTGCTAAATACATTCGATGGAGAAAGAAGAATCTCTTCCATAAGTGGTGCTGGAAAAATAAGATTTTCACATGGAGAAAAATGAAGCAGGACCCATGCCTCACACCATACACAAAAACAAATTCAAAATGAATTAAACACATAAATGTGCAAACTAAAACCATAAATTTTTGAAGCAGAAGGAAGAGCAATGCCATGACCCATATCTTTCAACAATGGATTACCTAATAAAATAACAAAAGCACCAACAGCAAAAGTCAAAATAAATAGAAGGGACCTCATAAAGCTTATAAACTGTTGCTTATGAAAAGATATTACAAAGAAAAGTGAAAAAAGCAAGCTACTGATTGGGAAAATATCTTCAGAAACCATATTCCAATTCTAAGAAGAATCTAATAACCAAAATATATAGCATAAATCTCCAACAACTCAATAACAAAAACACAGATAACCCAATCATAAATGGGCAAATGACTTGAATAGATATTTTACCAAAGAGGACGTTCAAATGGTCACCAGAAAAATTCAAAGGTGCTCAGAGTCATTAGTCATCAGAGAGCTGCAAATTAAAACCACAATGACATACCATTTCACTTCTACC
>NW_006922790.1:56746-58724 GCF_000298275.1 Orycteropus afer afer
GCCAGGGCTCCTAGATGTTTACAGCAATGACAAAAACAAGGGGTAGCCGCTGAGGCTGCTGATGCACAACAAAACACCTCATAGCATTTGATTATTCGTTTGGAGGTTTAGGCTCATGGTTTCAGGGCACATCTCAGTTAATTGGCCTAAGAATGTGTTTAGTGCTTCTGTTCTGCCTTCTAGTTCATTGCATAGTGCTGGGGTCTTAAAAGCTTCCAAGCAGGCATCCAATTATTGTTCTCTATTCACCTGAAACAACAGAGGCAGAAGGAGAGTCAGGAATAAGAGGAAGATATGGAATGTGTGGCAAATTGCCTCCATGAACAACTGCCACCTTTGCCATGACACCAGAGGAACAGCATGGTGCCCAGCTACCGTTACTGAAGGTTTTTATCAAAGATTCCATAGAAGAATACTGATCAAAAGGAGGAAAATGCACAACAGAATTACAAAATCTCATGCACTCTAGACTTTTTGGAACCATGCTCTGAGCTAATCTTTAAGCCTGAAACCCATAATATCCCCTGAAGTCATCTTAAAACTGAAAAAATACTTTAGCTTAACTTGTAAAAAAAAGAAAAAAAAAAGTCTGCCTTCAGCATTGTGCCCTTTTAAGAACTATCTGTATGGGATCAAATTGGCAACAGCACCTTAAAAATTTCGATAGGAACTTTGTGGGGGCAGTAAGGTTATGTTAAAGAGGGAGGAACTTCCCAGAAAAGAAGAGTGAGAACTGTGGAATAACTCTAAGAGTGTAATCAATGTCACCAAACTCCACGTAGAAACTAAGGGGCAGTTGATGTATGGTTTGCTGTGTATATTCTCACCATCAACAACAAGGAAAATAAAATGTAGAGAAAAAGGTTAACAACTTTTTCCCTGCAGGAGACATTGTCAAGAGAATAAAAAAGGAAGTAACCAATTGCAAGAAAACCTCCATAAAGCATACATATAACACAAGACTTCTATCCTGAATACATAAAGAATGGTGAAATATCAATAAGCAAACCACCACCACTAATCACTCCCCTGACACACACACACAAAGCAAAAGATGGCAAAAGTTTTAAATGGCCACTTCACCAGAGAAAATATGCAGGTGATGCAAAACAAGCACAGAGAAAGATTTTCAACATCACTATTCATGAGAGAAATGCAAAGTAAAGTCACAATGCAATACTAGAGCACACCCAAAAGAATGGCTAAGATTAAAAAAATTGACCACACCAAGTGTTAGCAAGGATATGGAGAAACTGGAACTCTCATACACTGTTCGTGGAAAGTAAAGTGGTACAACTGTTGTCAAAAATTATTTCACAGTTTCTTAAGCATGCATAAAATGATACTTGTAGAAACTCTAGAATGGGTGTATGTTTTCTGTGTATATTTTCAACAACAACAAAAGCAATAAAATGTAAAAGGAAGTTAAATGTACACCTACCACCTGATCCAGCCATATCACTCCTAGGTATTTATCCAAGGGAAACAAGGCCCATGTCGATGCTTATAAATTTACAAGAATTTTCATGGAAGCTTTATTTGTAACAGTCAAAAACTGGAAACAACCCAAACAACCAACAACAGGTGACTGGACAGACAAACTGTGGTATAGTCATAGAACAGAATATTTATTGGCAATACAAAGGAATGAATTCATGATACAAACAACAATATGAATGAACCTCGAAATAATTACACTGAGTGAAAGAAGCCAAACAAAAAAGACTGCATGATTCCATTTATATAAAATAATGTTGTTGTTGTTGTTGTTATGTGACGTGGAGTCAGACCTGACTCATAGTGACCCCACCTTGGGTTTCTGAGACAGTATCACTACGGAAGTAGATTGCCCAACCTTCCTTCCAAGGAGTGGCTGGTGGGTTTGAATCGCCAGCCTTCTGGTTAGCAGTCAAGTGCCTTAGACACTATGCTACCAGAGCTCCTATATAAAATTATAGAAAACTAAAAGTGACCTATA
>NW_006922790.1:74312-75737 GCF_000298275.1 Orycteropus afer afer
GTCATGTTGTCAGAGAGGACCAGTCCCTGGAGAAAGATAACATGATTGGTAAATTTGAGGTTCAGTGGAAAAGAACACCATCGATGAGATGGATTGACACACTGGTAGCAATGACGGGCCCAGGCATCATTGTGAGGATGGCGCACAACAGGTAGTGTTTCATTCTGTTGTGTACAACAGATCCTAGGTATAGGATCACTGTGACACGGAGTCCACTCGATGGCAACTAACAACAACATGCACCAAAATTAGAAGACATTGCAAATGTCCAACGTCTCCAAATTTCTGTATTACTCCATCATCTCTACTACAAACAACTCCTCCTCCCCTAAGTGCTCTTCCTCCTACTTTTGGGTTCAGTAATTTGCTGCAAAATCTCACAGAACTAATGAACCAGACTTAAGATTCTGGGGTTTTTTAGGGAAGCAACAGGTTATAATTCAGGATTGACGTCAACTTGGAAATAACAAGAACAACTCAGGATACTGTTGTTACATCAGGAAAGCTGCTTCTTTGGCCTTGCCCACAGGCAGGCCACTATGGCCACGTGCTGCTCAAGTATGGCCCCTTGCTATTGGCCTGGCCCCTTGCTCTCTGCCTCTCTCCTGATCAGGCAAGTGTTGCCGCTCTTTCTCTACCTCTGCCAATAAGTACCTGGAGGCCTCCCACTCTGCAAGGAAGCCTCCAAAGGCACTCATCCCTCTCACTCTGCGGGTCCACATGCCCACTGTAGCAGCCTGGCTCTGTGGACCAGGATGCCCAGCACCCCCATCTCCTTCTTGGTCTGACATTTCTCTGCCTCTGGACTCTGCCATGCTCGCCGTCCCTTCTTGCCCCTTCTCTCTGCTACCATGCAGTCTCTCGTGGTCTTCACTGTTAAATCTCCTTCTTTCTCTCCTCCTTCTCTCTGTATCTCTCCACAAAGCTTCTGCCAAAGAAGCTGGTTACATAGCATGCTCCTTATCCATTTCAAGGTGTTGTGTCCCCAGCAAAACCACAAAGGAACCGATCCCTACGACCTCCATGCACATTTTTTTACTCATCCCACTCCCCAGCAAGAGTTCTGTGCATTTTATTGGCTTTGGTGGGCCACAAGGACCTTACTTGCATAGTGTACCCAATCATTTTGTGGGAGTTACAAGACCATGGCTGGATGGGTCATAAAGAAGCAATTCACTGCCTGGCAATAAAATCTTAATTATATGCCAAAAACTCTGTTTTAGAAATGTGTGGTCCAGGGACCAGTAGCATCTTCATTATCTGGGAGCTTATTGTGAATGTGGAATCTCAGACTCTACCTGCTGAATCATAGTCTGCATGTTAGCAAGACCCCAGGTGATTTGTATGCAATAAAGTTTCAAAAACTCTGTTAATGAATACATACAGTGCAACCTGTGAGAGCTGGAACTTGCTGGGAATGGCCTT
>NW_006922790.1:77971-79125 GCF_000298275.1 Orycteropus afer afer
GCTCAGTCACTTTAAATATCCAAAATGGCCACCTCTTGTAACATTCAAAATGGCTGCCCCCTCGGTCACTTTAAATATACAAAATGGCTGCCACCTATAAACAATCAAAGTGGCTATGCCCTCTGGACAGTGGAAAATCAACAGCTCAGGTTGTCTCTCTTCATAGTCACAGGCCACCAGTGCAGTCATTCCTAAAGCCCTTGGTGACCAGGATGGATCTTTAGGTCAATTCTCAGGTCCCAACACCACTTGAAAATATTCAGGCTCTGGGCCCCATCAGAGTACCTGACAGTCAGCAGCTCTGACCATCTCTGTACTCACTGTTTTCATTCAGGATTTTCCACTAGTTGGTGCCTAATCCACTTCTGTATCGTTCCTTTCAAAGATCAGGGTTCCAGGATTATCTTCTGTATCTCTGTCCATTTGTTTTACTTTTCTTTGTTGAAGAAGGTCTGTGTCACTTGTCTGCCTATTCCTCCATCTTACCTGATTCCTTTTGAAAATATAATATGTATGCTAGAATGAGTCTACTAGAATAAACATACTTATTTGATGATTTCAAAAGGTGTTATTTTAAAATACATATTTTTTCATTTTACTTAATAATATGGTAAATGTCAGTCAATATAACATGAAGCATTAATAAAGTCAAGCCTCACAATTGAAGAGCTAATAAAATCAAAACTCAGGATAATTTATACTTGGCAAAAATTACAAAAACAATAATAATAAAATTGCAGACTATCGGACTTCTGAAAATACTTAATGACTACTATCTGACTCTTGTAAAAAGTTATCTTATAGGGCACCATGACTGCAAGGAAGAAACAAACTAACTGAAATGAAGGAACAGGCTATGATCAGACTTGGCTGACTAAACCCTTGATGTCTGTGTTAGACTGGGTTCTCTAGAGAAACATAACACAGTAAAGCTTATATATATGTATATAGAGAGAGAAATTTATCTTAGGAAAATGGCTCACACATTTATAGAGGCTGGCAAGTCCAAAGTTCCTGGATCAAACATCAAGCTGGAGGTTTTTCGTGGCTCTTGCAACTGCAGGGGATGAGGAGCTCAAGGCTGGTAGGCAGTACACCGGCTGTTGACTCCAACGAATGAGGAATCCAAGATCTCCAGGCTGAATGGTGGACTG
>NW_006922790.1:79225-84452 GCF_000298275.1 Orycteropus afer afer
TCTTCTCAGGATGTCCTCGGATATACTGGAAGCAGGCCACTGCCTAGGGAAACTCCCCTTCAACAGATTGACCACTCAGAACATAGTCATCTGATCCCATCATGGGAACAACCACACCACAACAGCTCAAACCACACAGAATTGTGGTCCAGCCAAGTTGACACACAGCTCCAACTATCACAACATCTTAAACCTCGAGACAAAGGAATGAGAAGTTCAGAGAGCAGAATAAAAGACCCTAACTCAGACAATTGTTGGTTGATCTCTCTAGCACAGAGAGTCAGCCCATATGCTTTGATGCTTGTATCTCTTAAAGAAACTCTCCTTTTCTATTTCTCTGGCCTGGTTTCTCTCAGCAACAGTAACCCAACCTTACACATGTGGTGCTGAAACCCGGGAAGGAACAAGGAAAATCCACAGTGGTTTGGGTGGGACAGAAGAAACAACTCGCTGGGAGGGACCCATAAGGAATCCCTTTCCATTACAGACAAAACATCCAACACTGATTGATTCCTGCTTGCTGAGAGACATTCTGTTCTCTTTTCAGGGATATCTGATTTGCCATTCACTGTCAGACCTAGCGCTAGGACAGAAATCCTCCGGCTTCAGTCTCCAGGCTTCTGCTCTCTGGGATTCTGCCTCCCCGCTGAACCTACTCCACCTCAGGGATGCTGGAACAGAAGCTTGATTCCATGCTTTCCTCCACTGTTAAGTCAAATGATGGGACACCTTTCCTTTGATCTTACCGTCTCCAGAACTCAGATTGTCACTAACCCACTATGGGGAATAATACTCCCAGTGACCAAAAAATAACACTTTCGATATTAAAATCCTTCAGGACTTAGATAATTTCTGTCAACATGATGGATGTTGTTGTTGTTAGGTGCCGTTGGGTCACTTCCGACTCATAGTGACCCCATGCACAGCAGAACAAAACACCGCCTGATCCCGCACCAGCTCCATGATCTTTGCTATACTTGAACCCACTGTCACAGCCACCGTGTCAATCTATCTCGTTGAAGGACTTCCCCTCTTTCTTCGTCCCTTCACCTTACCAAGCATGACCTCCTTCTCCAGGGAATGGTCCCCTCTGACAATATGACCAAAGTAGGTGAGACGAAGTCTGGCCATCCACGCTTCCAAGAAGCATCTTGGCTGCACTTCCTCCAGGACAGATCTGTTAGTTCTTTTGGCAATCCATGGTACCTTCAGCATTCTTCGCCAGCACCACAACTCAGAAGCTTCAACTCTTCTTCTATCTTCTTTATTCATTGTCCAGCTCTCACATGCACACAAGGCGATTGGAAATATCATGGCCTGTGTCAGGCACATCTTAGTCCTCAAGGAGACATCCTTGCTCCTCAGCACTTGGAAAAGTTCCTTTGCAGCCAACCTGCGCAGTGCTACACATCATCTAATGTCCTGACTGCTGCTTCCATTGGCCTTGATTGTAGAACCAAACAACGTGCTTGCTTGCTTCATTGCTGGATTCAGAAAAACAGCTTATAAAGCAGTCAGTTATGAAAACCTTAAAGAAATTACTCAGGGTCCCAAAGACAATCCGGCTTTATTCCTTTCCCATCTAACTGGAACTTTACAGAATTATGCTACCGTAGACCCAACTTCACAAGAAGGATCCCTACTTCTTAATACATTTTCTTTCTCAGTCTGCCCTTGACATCTGACGGAAACTTCAGAAATTAGAAACAGGTCCACAAACCCCTGTAAGAGACCTTCTTAATCTTGCCTTTAGAATTTTAATAATAGAGTTGAAGATTTAAAATTACAAAATAAAAAACGAGATCAGGCAAAAGCCCAACTTTTAGCCACTGCCTTACAAGTAAGTCTCCATAAGATAGCCACCACAGGGAAAACTTATTCTTAAACCTCCTCCACAGCCATGGAGAGGCAACCTTGAACCTCCCCCAGGACCAGGTTTCAAATATGGCAAGGGAGGCCATTGGGCCAGATCCTGTCCAAATCCAAGACCAACACCTGGACCTTGTCCAATGTGTGGCAAGGAGGGACACTGAGAGTCAGACTGCAATCAGGCCCCTCAAGGCAGGATTGCATCTGTTCCAAAAATACATTCCTGTGAGTCCGATTTGGAACTGCCTGATCTTCTTGGTCTTTCACTGAAGACTGAAGATGCCTGGGCCCCCAGCTGGCCCTACAACTCCCATCACAGCCATGGAACCATGGGTAATGATGACAGTGGCAGGTAAGCCTAACTTGTTTTTAATAGATACTGGGGCCACTTATTCTACCCTAGCTGGATTTACTGGAACTTTAAATTCCTCCACTGTCTCTATTATGGGAGTTGATGAACTCATAACACAACCTTTAATTACACCCCTTATACATTGTTGCTTGTTTGACACACCATTGACACGTAATTTCCTTATCTTACCTAAAGGTCCTACTCCAATTCTAGGAAGAGATATAGTAACCAAATTTCAAGGCTCTTTAAAAATGACACCCCCTCCCTCCCTTCCTCAACAAGCACACTCTAATCCTTCCCTCCTCCTCCTCCCCTCAACAGATACTTTAACAAACCCTCCGTCACCTCTTCATTAACCTCATGGACACCCACTTTCTCTTGGTTATTACTTTTATTGGGACCTCTCATCTGTATATTTTTAATACTAACATCTGGGCCTTGCCTATTCAAAATTTTTATGAAATTTGTGCAAGATCGTATTAAAGTAATAACCAACGACTCAATAAAACATATCCTCCTCTTACGACCAGCTCATTATCAACCTATACATCAACATACAATATGGGGACAGCTCTATGCCCCCATCAGCAGGAAGCAGTCACAGAAGGAAGAGAGAAACAAGATCCCTCACCATCCCTAGTAACACAAATTTAGATAAATATTTATACAAGAAAGAGGAGGGTATGAAGTGTTAAGAAAATCAAACCTCACAATAATTTACATTCAGCCAAAATGGAATATTACCAAAAAGAAAAATAATAACAGAATTCCAGACTATCAGACTTCTGAAAATACTTAATGACTACTGTCTGAGTCTTGTAAAAGGTTATTTTATAGGGGCACAATGACCGCAAGGAGGAAACAAACTAGCCAAAAGGAAGGAACGGGCTGATTGCGGGACTTGGCTGACTAAACCCTATGATGTCTTAAACCTGGAGACAAAGGAATGACAAGTTCAGAGAGAAGAATAAAAGACCTTAACTCAGACAATCGCTGGGTGCTGTCTCTAGCAAGAGAGGCAGCCCATTTGTTTTGATGCTTGCATCTCTTAAATAAACTCTCCTTTTCTCTTTCTCTGGCCTGGTTTCTCTCGGCGTCGGCAACCCAACCTTACATAACCCAGATAAGCAAGAGTCCTTTGGCATCATCAGTGATTCTTAAAACTGCAAAAGACTCCCAAGACTATAAAGTTTCAGAACCTCTGCTCAAGGTTAACTGTAACAGGTACATGAACTGGGTATGCGTGGTGTCCTCCAAGCCATAAAAATAAAAAAGCAAGAAACTAGACAAGGACAGACCATGACATTGGTTTTGCTGAGAAGGACAATGGAGGGAGGATTGGAGATTTTTCTGGGTCCCTGTACTTGGGACATTGTGGATTATAGTGTGCACATAAACTGGGTGTCAGCAGTATCTCGGAGCACCAGAAAGGGTATTACAGAAGCATGATAATAGATATACTGGGAGGGATACTAGACTGAGGGTCAAGAAAGCTTCCTAGGTTTCAGGGATGGAGGCAATACACAATCTTGGGCGAGTCACTTCCGCTCTGTAGACTTGGCCAGGTGCACCAGGACGAAATTGTGGAAGATGCCCCACCATCCTAGAGTGTGGTGGAGATACCTGAGACCCCCAGCTGGGCAAGCACTCTGGGAGGGAGGAGGAAGGGAGGAAGGAAGGGAGGGAGGAAGAAAGGGAGGGAGGAAGGAAGGAAGGGAAGAAAAAATCTCTGTTAAGATCAAGGGATTATTTTAATTGAGGGCAAAAAAGTAAAGAGAATCAACAAATAAAAACCCATTGTGTTGTATAATTTAGCAGTAAAGAGAAAGCAGCTCTGTTGAGTGGAGGAGCATCATTAGTTGTTATTTTTAATGTAATTTACTCAAGTCCCTTGATGCAGGTAGAATACAAAGGCCACCTAAAATATCCCACGGTCCCTTTTCTCCTAGGGAACTAGGGTAAACCCCCAGAACCCAGTGCCTGCTACATGTTTTCTACTTTAAAGGTTACTGCCAGACTGTGAGAGGGAAATTTTGTTTTGACCATTCTCCTTGACTCTGGAGTAATTTGGTTCTTTTTCCTTTTCCTCAGGCTCTTTAAAACCAGTGCCCATGGAGGTTTTATTTTGAAATTGGAAAGGACAATTAATAGGAATATGCTAGGAAAAGAGACCCCCATTTGCATCTCTGGGCCTATTTTAGACAGACCTGGAGGAAAAGCAGGAGGGAAAAAAGGGTTTCCTAATTTCAGCATCTACTTTCTAGCCCAGACTTTCCACTCAACAAACGCATTTATCTTTGTCTACTCATTAACCAGTACATATTTACTGAGCACCCACCACTGAGAAACAGGCAGTGAAAGACAACCGGGCAGATGAAACACAAAATGTTAAAGGGTCCCAGCAGTCATGATGCATCTGCTAGGCTACCACTTACAGCTGTGTAACCTTGGACAAGTGACTCGATCTGGGAAACAGTTTCCTTTTCTGAAAAACAGGGTTGAACTCGGTGAAATGAGATGTAACACACAAAGTGCCTGGCACAAGAAAGGGAATCAAGAAAACTTGCTTTCCCCTCAACCCTGTTTTCTGTGCTCTCATCTCTCTCCTCCCCCTGTTTTCCCTCCCTGATTTTAGTTGGGGAACATAAACTCTGTCTCCCAGATGCAGTCTTCTCCTATGAACAGGGTAAGCACAGTACCCATATTGGCATTCTCCAGGGGTTTGTGACTATCCATATGCTAATGAAACAGCATGGGCACCATACCAAAAGCAAAACCAAACTCACTGCCATCCAGTCAGATCTGACTCACAGCGACCCCCCCTTGAGTTTGCTAGGCAAGGCGGTATCTCTATGGAAATAGATTGCCAAGTCTTCCTTCCAAGGAGTGGCGGGTGGGTTTGAACCCCCAGCATTCTGGTTACCAGTCAAACACCTTAGGAACTATGCCCCCCCGGTTAGGTTTAAACCAGCCAGTAACTGAGCCTTCAAAAACCCCAATGTGTAG
>NW_006922790.1:84911-85425 GCF_000298275.1 Orycteropus afer afer
ACATATCACCTTCAGCACCATTTTTATGTCATAGAATGATTGTTGTTATTGTTGTTATGAATATAGAATGGTTAGGGTAATTGAATTGGGACAGGGATGAAAATAACACCCATCTCCTTATTATCTGTCTCGGTCAGGAGCAGAAAAGCAAGAGAACTAGTAGTTGGTTGTGTCTTTCAAGTTACAGAGAGACAAGATACCACAGAAGATAAGGATGCAGTCGTTCTTTGTCAGTCCAGTGTTTTGCTCTACAATGACAACATTGCCAACAATTGTGTAATGGCCCTCTGTCATCTTCCACCTCCTTTACTAATTCCTCCAGGGAACACAGCAGCTTGCCCCTTACCATTATATATGCTGAGTCTGTATCTATAATATTTCTTGAGTCCTGGCTGTTTATGAAATACACACCTTTCTGTCAGCCTCCCAACACCTTGGAATATTATGCCTCTTAATCACCCCTGTCATGGCAGTAAAAATACCATACTCACTGCTGTCGAGTTGATTAGCCTCA
>NW_006922790.1:96544-107884 GCF_000298275.1 Orycteropus afer afer
TGAGTGGGTTTGAATCACCACCATTTCAGTTAGCAGTCAAGCACTTAACCATCATGCCACAAAGCCTCCTTAGTTTTAAAATTAAGTATGCCAATAGATCAATATAATGTCTATTGTGCAGTCATTTCCGACTCAGTGACCTTATGTCCAACAGAACAAAGCAATGCCAGGTCCTGCACCATTCTCACAATCATTGCTGTTTGAGCCCATTGTCACTGCCACTGTGTCAACCTGTCCCATTGAGTCTTCTTTTTTTGCATACCCTCTACTTAACCAAGCATGATGTCCTGCTCCAGGACTGGATAACATGTCTGAAGTGCATATGATGAAGTCTTGCCATGCTCACCTCTAAGGAGTATTTTGGCCATCCTTCTTCCAAGCCAAATGTGGTGGTTCTTCTGGCTGCTTTTGTTGCTAGTTGCCATGAGTTGGTCTCAATTCATACTGTCCCCAGGTACAACAGGAAAAACGTTGTCCAGGCCTGCACCATCCTCATGATCCTGGCTATGCTTAAGCCCATCGTTGCAGCCACTGTGTGAATCCATCATGTTGAATGCATTCCCTTTTTGCACTGACCCTCTACTTTACCAGGCATGATATCTTTCTCCATACACTGATTCTTTCTGACAACATGACCAAAGTAGGTGAGATGGAGTATGGCCATTCTCACTTCTAAGGAGAACTTTGGCTGTACTTCTTCCAAGACAGATTTGTTTGTATTTCTGGCAGTCCATGGTATATTCAATATTCTTCTCCAACACCATAATTCAAATGCATTGATTCTTCTTTGCTCTTCCTTATCCATTGTCCAACTTTCATATGCACATGAGAATGTTGAAAAGACAATGGCTTGGGTCAGACTCACATTAGTTCTCCTAGTGATGTCTTTACTCTTTAACATTTTAAAGAGGCCTTTTTGCAGCAGATTTGCCCAATGCAATAAGTCTTTTGACTTCTTGACTGCTGCTTCCATGGGCATTGGTTGTGGATCCAAGTAAAATGAAATCCTTGACAACTTCAATCTTTTCTCCATTGATCATTCTGTTCCTTATTGGTCCAGTTGTGAGGATTTTGTTTCCTTTATGTTGAAGTGTCAGCCATACTGAAGGCTGTAGTCTTTGATCTTCATCAATAAGTACTTCAATTCTTCACTTTCAGCAAGCAAAGTAGTGTCATCTGCATAGCACAGATTGTTAATCCTCCAGTGCTGATGCCTAGTTCTTCTTCATATAGTCCAGTATCTTGGACTATTTGCTCAGCATACAGATTGAATAAGTATGGTGAAAGGATATAACCATGACACACATCTTTCCTGATCTTAGCCAGGCATTATCCTCGTTTGGTTCTTTAACAATCCCAGATTTAATGACTGTTCCTCCAATCTTGATGCCTCGTTCCATTTCATGTAGTCCAACTTCTCTGATTATTTGCTCAAGATGCAGACTGAATAAATATGGTGAAAGGATACAACCCTGATTCACCCTTTCACTGATTTTAAACCATGAAATATTCCTTTGTCTAATGTTCTCTAAAGAAGCAAAACCAATGAATCAGAGAGAGAGAGAGAGAGAGAGAGAGAGAAATTCATGTCAAGGAAATGACTTACAAAGTTGTAGGGACTGCCAAGTCCCTAGTCTGTTGATCACTCATCAAGCTTGGGGCTTCTCCTGACTCATGCATCTGCAGGGGCTCATAAACTCAAGCCTGGCACACAGTATAGCAGGCTGCTAGCTTCAGAGGCTGACAAATCCAGTATCAGCAGGTAAAATTGCAGGTTTTTGGATCACAGGCTCTGAAGACAACAATCCCAAGATCAGCAGGAAACACAGCAGGCCACTGGTTCAAGTATAGAAACCAGAGATGATGGATCCAAAGTGAGAAAAACCTTAAGCTTTTCCATATATAATGGAAGGAGGCCACACATCAAAGGAAATTATTTGAACTGATGGACAACTCTTAGTAGATCTCATCATGGAGGTGATTACGTCATATCAGATATCATCATGGGTAATTACTACATCATAACTGTTAAGCCATTTAGAATCATGGACCAGACAAATTGACACACAACCTTAACTACCACACCCCTTATTCTGTTTGAATGATTGCCTCTTGGTCTATATAAAGGTTCTACATGAGCACGGTTAAGTGTTCTGGAATTCCCCTTCTTCATAATGTTATTAATAATTTCCCATGATCAACTCAGTTAAATGCCTTTGCATACTCAATAAAATACAGGTAAACATCTTTTTGGTATTCTTTGCTTTCAGCCAAGATCCATTGCTATCAGCAATGATATCCCTTTTCCCACATCCTCTTCTGAATCCAGCTGGACTTTCTGGCAGTCACCTGATGTACTGCTGCAACCATTTTTTAAACATCTTCAGGAAAAATTTACTTGTGTTCAATTTTATACCCTTTTATTTTGGGCTTCTCAACCTGAGAACAGCTGAGTTTAGTTTGCTAAAGGAGGTGTTCAACATACAGAAGTGGCTGTTCCATTCTGTCAGACTCTGGAGTTCTCCTCCCTTTCAAAGAAAACTTGAGAGTGACTATTAAGAAGGGCTTGGCACCACAAGGAGAGGGGAGGACAGAGCACTTCCAGAAGGCCTATTGACAGAGGGTACAACAGCATCCAGCTGACAGTAGGTTTCTAGAGAGAAGCTAAGAGGGTCCTAATAACTATCTCTAAAAGCAAAATTTGCAGGTTGCTTTCCTGAAGACTTTCATAAACACATGACTGATGGCAATGCTGTTCTGGAGCTTATTTTATACAATGACAACCAATCTCTTTAATCTGAAGGCTTGAAAAACTTTCATGTAATCTTCATAAAACTGTATCTAGAAAGCAGCTCAGCTCACTGCAAAGTTGCACTTGTCTCCCCGTTGTTGTTGTTGTTTTATGTGCCGTCGAGTTGGACTCGACTCATAGCGACTCCTCCTTGGGTTTCTGAGACAGTTTCACTACGGGAGTAGATTGCCCAACCTTCCTTCCGAGGAGTGGCTGGTGGGTTTGAACAACCCTCTATTTGGTCTCAAGTCATACATATCCCTTGCAAGTCTACTGACTGTACTTGTTGCTTGAGTGTGGCTCCATAACAGAGTTCAGATGTTGAGCTCCGTAATACACTGCCAGCAAAGATCTACTCCTCACTCTTCTGTTTTGAAATATATTTCACAAAATATAAAGTGGTGCAACTTTTCTGATGGTCAGTTTGGTAATACTTGCAAGGGTCTTAAACTGGAGATCATATGGGAAGAGCAACAGTAGGGCTTGTGGGGTTTAGAAATTTAACTTTATCCAAAAATTTTTGTATTTTCCCTTGCTTGGTTCCTGAGTGATAGCCCCTAAAACCTTGAAAATTCCCTATGGTTTAAATGTCTTCAATAAGGACTGGAGAACTGACAAGTCATGACAGAGAGATGACTCTGGGGTAGTGGCTGGCTAGGTCAAAGAATGCCACCTCATGATAAACACTTCACAATGACATTGCAGTGCAGTGAATTGCTTAATGTGGTCCTTCTAGCCATCATCCTTCATGTTGAGACATATTGTAAATCCTAGTCTCTATGCCTGTTTAGAGTGGGATGAATTTTGAGTCCTACTTTGCTGGAGGGTGTGACTCAAGTCACCACACTTAGCTTCCTTGAGGAATGTTCTGCAAAAGTTCACGCTCTTGCTCTGGTTCTGCATTTACTTCGTCATCATCTCATCCCTGGACTTGAGACAGCAGCCATCATCTGACCTGCCAATTTGGGTTCGCCAAACCCTGCAACCATGTGAGTTGGAAGAATCCTCCAGACCTACCCATAGACCTGGGACTTGCCAGCCTCCCAGTCTCCACCACCACTATGTGAGCCATTTCCTTGGGAGTTTGTGAGTTCTGTGAGACATTACAATGAATTACAGAACCCTAAGAAAGGAGGGTTTGACTCGACGGCACATAACAACAACAACAACAACAAGAAAGGAGGGAGATTATTGAGGGGAGGAAGAGGAGCTGATGTCAGAAATGTTGTAGTAGCATGGCATTTTGGAAAATTTGGACATTTGGGACTTCTTTAACCTCCACCTCATAGGGACTGGCATTGTGCTGATCTCTCTAAAAGAAATTATTCAAGAAGACATGGTCAGAGAAATTCATTTTATGATCACCTCTTGGTATCACCAACCTCAGGGGAGAGTGCTGTAGCTTGCATTATGTAAAGAGACTGCCAATAAATGCTCTGGACACTTAATCTCCACTAGCTTCTTTGCTGGCAAAAAAAAAAAAAAAATCTTCTCTTGGGTGGCATGTCTTCTTTGGGGTATGGAACCTTCACAGACATCACCCTATGCATGTCTTCTTTATACTGACCTTCCTTTGTAGCTGTTACAGTAAAGCTGTAAGCATAGTGTTTTCCATGAGTTTTGGTGGGGATACATTTTGAAGCAGTTTGGCAGTACATCTTAGAATTTGTAAACACTCATGAGAGAACAAAAGCATTCCTGACATCCAGTAGCTGGCCTAGCACTCATAGCTGGGCCTTAGTGTTCTCTTGTCGAATATAAGTAATTCCAGAGAACATTAACATCAGATAAGGATAATCTGTGACTTTGATGTATCAAGACAGAAAAATAAGACCACTCTCTAATCATGTTTGAATACAGAAAAAAAAAAAAAAAAACCACTATCTCATCTGCTTGAACAATTTCTTTAGAAAGATCTGCACGAGGCCGGTCCTCATGAGGCGAAGGTCAAAGATGTCCCAAATGTCCAAACTACCATGCCACTCCCTCATTTCAGACATTAACTCCTCCTCCTCCTCCCAATAATTTCCCCAGTCTTAGGCTTCTGTATTTTGCTGTAATGCCTCACAGAACTCACAGACACCCAAGGGTTCGTCTCACGTAGTAGTGGTGGAGGCTGGCAGGCTGGCAAGTCCCGGGTCCGTGAGTAGGTCTAGCGGATCCTCCCAACTCTCGGTGTTTGATGAACCTCAATCAGCAGATCAGATGATGGCTGCTGTCCCAAATCCAGGGGTGAGATGAGGATGATCCAAGACACAAAGCCAGAGCAAGAGGAGAGCACATCTTCCCAGGAGATTCGTAGGTATACCCTCAGGGAAGCTAAGGGTGGTGATTTGAATTATACCCTCCAGCAAGGCAGGACTCAAGATACATTCCACCTGTGTTGCCCCAACAGAAATAACCTAAATCCCATCACAGAGTCGATTGCCAGTCATTATAGGGAATGACTACTACCAGCTGCCCAGCCAAGTTAATACCTGATCTTAACTACCACACCACCCCAAATAGGCACAGATAATGGGATTTACAAAACACCACAGAATGGAGGACAATGGCTAGAAGGGCCACATCAAGCAATTCACTGCACCATCCAATCCAGAGCAAGGGCCCATTATCTTTAAACCCTTCCCAAAATCACCTAACACAAGCCCAAATTCTGTAATATTTAACAGCTTCCTACTGAGACACTTCATGGTTCCCCGCAGTGTGTGTGTGTTCTCCTTCACTCCAAGGAGTAATAAACTTGTTTGAACAAAGGCATGTTCCTGGTGGTTGCTGGCTGGAGGACATTTCCATTCCTGACAAAGTAGTTCCACTTCAAGAAATTTATCATACAGAAGTATTCAAATAAATGTGAAGAACTCTAACAGGAAAAAAAAGATGCTCATCACCAAGGGACAAATACAGCCAATATAATGTGGTACAGCCATATAAAAGATTTTTTTCTAGCTGTTAAATGTTCCTGAAGTAAATTAAAGGAGACTTAAAAAAATAGAGCCACATTTTGTTCATGGATCAGGAGACTCAGTATTACTAAGATGCCCATTCTCCCCAAAGTGATGTATTGATTCAAATCTATCCCAATCAAGATCCTAGCAGTTGTCTTTGTATAAATTGATAAGCCAATTCTAAACTGCATATGGAAAGGGAAGAGGCAAACTTGCCAAAATAACTTTGGAAAAAAGTTATTTCAAGACTTACTATGAAGGTTCTGTAATTGAGAGCATCAAGATAGACAAGTAGAACAATGGAACATGAAGAGGAAGGGCCCAGAGACAGACCCTATATGCACAGACAACTGACTTTTGACAAAGGTACAGAGCCAACTCAGTGGAAAAGTCTTTTAAGAAAGTGGTGCTGAAACATTTGCCCAAAATGAACTTTGATGCATAACTCACATCACATATAAACATTAACTCAAATTGGGCCATAGCCTTCAATGTCAAAGCTGAAACTATAGAAGTAAATCAAGGAGAAAACCTTTATGACCTGGGTTATGTAAAATCCCTTATGTGAACCAACCGGTAAAAGAAAAAAAAAAATTCTTGATAAAATGAAAAACCTCTTCTCTTCAAAAGACACTCTAAAGACAATTTTTTAAAAGAAAACCACAGGCTGGGAAAAAAATATCTACAAAACATATATCTGATGAGGGACTTGCATTCAGAATATATAAAAAGTTCTGAAAAGTCAACAATAAGAAAACCACCCTTTTGTTGTTAATGGGCAAAAGATTTACACATATTCTTCACTGAACATGTATGGATGGCAAACATGCATATGAAAAGAAGTTCAACATCATTAGTTATTAGAGAAAGGCAAATTAAAACCACAAGGAGATATGGCTAAATAAAAAAAGACTGACCATATGGACTGTTATCAAGGAGATAGAGGAAATACACACAGCTTGTGGGAATGTAAAATGGCACAACCACTTTGGAAAATGAAAAGGTAAATGTACACCTACTATAGCAGCCAGTCATTCCACTCCCAGTTATTGACTCAAGAGAATTAAATGTCTACAAATGTTTCTACCAGCTCTATTTATGAAAATTCTCCCAAAGCTAGAAACCACTCAAATCTCCATCAACAGGTGAACAAACAAACAGAATGTAGTATATGGGACACTACTTGGCAAGAGAGTGCTACCAAAGGGCATGAAGAAGCTTTTTGGGGTGATGGATATGGTCACTATCTTGACTGTGGTGATGTGTTCGTGCATGGATACCTATGTCCAAACTTTTCAGTTATGTGCACTTTAGAATCTGTCAGTTATACCTCAATAAAGCTATTAAATAAAAAGCACATGACAGTCGTGTGTAATACTGAATTAGGAAAGCAACTCAGAGGGAAAGGGAAATTGCAATTTTGCTAAAGAACAAATCTGTGTACATGTGTATCAGAAAATATGCAGAGAAAAAGTTGGAGACTGTATACCAACTGTGAACACAGGAAAAACAATACACGATTCAAAAATGTGCTGTAGAAGTGGATTTATTGACGGAAAGCTCTCCACAGTATACTGTTAGACAAAAAGCAAGTTACAAACAGTAATTAGAGTATGATTTCCTTCCACTAACCCTGTAAAAGTTAAAGGCGTAGAATCCAATATTTTCACACACATAGACTTTGTCTTTAGCTCAGAGGACGGGTTGTACTTCCCAGCATAAGACATACAGAACTCAGCCATAGGCCAAAACTCCTGGGAATGATTTCTGGACCATACAGACTGCCAGAAATCACTATCTTGTGGGTGGAGGCAGCAGCCCCTCCTCCTCCGTTTCTTGTTCTGTGTTGCTGAAGCTGTAGGTCTCGGTCTCAGTACCTGCCATTAAGTTTCCTCATACAGCTTTAGCTCATACAAGTGCAGAAAGCAGGCTTCCTCCAGCCTTCCAAATGACGCCCACCTCAAACAAAACAAAGGATGATTCTACAGTCGCCTTTGTGAATGCAAGCTATGAAACAATGTACAGAGTTATCCCAGTTCTTTGGGAACAATGCATATGGATAGGGAAGGATAGAGGGAAAGTTTCACTTCCTGATCACTCTCAATCTGCATCTTACTCATTAAGCAATGTTTTGGACGCCTACTGTTTCCTAGCACTGCCGGACAAATCTCCACGTTCATCCAAGACTTTCCTGCTGATCTTCAGCCAGGTGGAGCCAAAAGCCAAATGGGCATGCCCACGTGGAGGAAGTTGAATATATTAAGAATTAGAAGCCTGGCAGGGCTGTCACACACAGGAGAACTGAGCCATGAAACCCTAATAGCCCCTGAGCCTTGAAGACCACCACATAAAAAAGTGAAGGGGGACTGTAAGGTAGTGTGGAGAAAGTGGGTTTTGGTGTCTGACAAACATGGTCATCACAGAAAACAGCTATGTCGTTTGCCAGCTGTGGGGATCTAGGAAAAACAGTAACCACTAATTCTCACTGGAGGGTACCCAAAATAATGATTTATATGAGAGAAAATACTGGTAGTCTAGGTAGTCTATCTCACAGGATTATTGTGTGTGTGTGTGTGTGTGTGTGTGTGAGTGAGAGAGAGACAGAGAGAGAGAAAGAATCTGTAAAATAGAGCACCAACAGTTTGTGACATGGAGTAAGCACTAAGAAAATGTTTGCTCTGTAAACCTAACTCCCTTCTTTTCTGTAAGAGCTGACTCTGACATAAATCAAATACCCTGACAATATAAGAGGTACAAACGTAGTACCAAAATAATAAATAAACAATCAACTTTCGACTGAAATTCAGGTCCATTTCTGTGTTGTAGAATCAGTTGTGTGATACAGCTGGAACAGGAAAACCTTTGACATTAAACAGTCCATACTACAGCCATCCCTGCTTCAAGCATAGACAGGGCACAGTGGGCAATAAGCAGATATGCTGCAGGCACTGTTGCTAATATTTTTGGGTGTATGCCGTATTTCTACAACTAGATTATCAACTCAAAGCTTTTTTGCTTGCTTGCTTTTTTGCTTTTTTTTTTTTGCCACATGAAGTCACAAATGGATCTATGTAGGTACTAATTGAGCAAGCTACCTTAAGTACAATGTTGGTTCACAATTTACTTAGGAAACTGTTAAAATCCCAAACTAGACAACACAAAAATCAACAGGCATGTTCAGCTCAAGAGGAAATAGTCACTTGATACACAAAATATGGACTAGCTCAAGCCCAAAGACTATCACAAGTAACATCATGTTAAACATGTACTTTATAAGGGGCACACTGTAATAGCCAAAGCATTATATGCAAGGGCCTTTGGGAACATACAGCCTATTAAAGTTTGGAGACTGTTCCAAGTTTTCTCGTTTATTTCTGGTTCCTTTTATAATTTTTCAATGATCATCTTCACTTCACGGAACATGGCCTTGAGCTCATTATAACTCAAGGGGTTAATGACTATAATCGATCCCTTTCTGATATGCTCCTTTATGTTAATAAAGATGGCCACAGCACTCACAAGATTGGCTTTGGCCTCCTTCTGGTTGAAGATGAGTTTTAATACTGATAACGACTCAATATCAATCATGTCTCTTGCTGCAATTGGATTTTCAGACATATTCAAAAGTACTTTCAAAAGAAGGTTTCGGGTTTTACGATTTCCCGTGGCTAGGATATGGAAAAGCTCTGTCAGGTAACTGGCAACAATGTAGTGGTAGTCAGAATCAACAGACAGTTTCCCTAACTCCTTTAATGCACTTCGCTGTCCAGGTGAGTTCAAGGGAAAAGACACCGTGTCCTTACACATATGCACAACATGTAGTTCAACCATACACTGTCTTTCATACTCAGAAATGGGATTCAGAGTAATCTCAGCCTTTTTGGTCACGTCAGGGGATTCAAAACCGAGCAAGCTGTCAATAACTGTCAGCACACCCAGATCATTAATGAACTGCTGGGCAAATGGATGAACTTTAATGATGCCCATTGCAATCTGAGCTATTTTATGAATGATAGGATCGGTATTCGACTCAAGCAAGCTAACCAGTTTTTCAAAGTCCTCAGAATCCAGGCAGGATTCCATTTTGCAAGGGCAAGAAAATGGCTTGATGCCATGCATCTTCCTGATCTTGATCTGGCGTCTGATCGCCTCGATGGTCTGAGTGCAGATCTCAGAATTAAATGGGTGCTCCTGCACAGACTCCAGGCTTATGGTAGTGCCCTCGCAAAGACCGATGTCTGTTACTGGCACAGAGGGGCTGCTTTTCCTGTCTGAGGACAGGGCAATGTAAGAAAGAGGCCTTGTCCTAATTGGGATCTGGGTTGCAAATGCTAATAATGCTGGGATTAGAGCAGGGTCGTTGGACAGGTTGTTTACATCAATTTGACACCCAACTCGGGGCTTAGGTATCCTGTACACGGGTTTAGGGTCAGGGTCAAAACTAGTATCATCTCCATCCCAAAACCACTTCCCAATAACGTCTTCTCCATCCTCCTCCTCCTCCTCCTCTTCCCCTTCCTCTGCCCCTGCCCGAGGCCGGCAGCTGGCCCCAGTCACAGGCTCTACACCCACCTCCTCAACACAGGACCAGGCACCAACATCACCTTCATCTTTATACTGAGCATCGGACCCATCACTAGCCTCGTCCCCATTCCAGAACCAGGAACCAATACTGGCCTCTTCCCCAGCCCAGAACCAGGCATCTACAGCAGTCTCATCCTCATGTGCGGTCGTGGAGGTAGCACTGGCCTCAGCCACAGAAGAAAAACAAGACATCATAGTGGCCTCGTGCTCAGCCCTGGGACCAAAGTCTGTATTCCTCTCCTCCCCTAACTTGGCCCAGGATCTAGGCATAGCCTTAACCATGGTTTTGCCCAGAGCCTTGGGCTCTGACAGGCCTCTTTCCTTCATCTCAGCAGCAACCTTATTCTTAGACACACCTTTCACCTGTGTTACAGCATCCATCTCAAACCCTGCCTCGGCCTGGGTCTTGACTTTACGGCTGGCTATGAGTGTAGCTTTCCTCTCTGCTTTAGCCTCTACAGCAGCCCCTTTTCCAGTTTTAGCCTGATTCTTAGACATGTCAGAAGTCTAGTTGTATAGCTCTATTCAGTATTCGCCTGGGTACTTAACCTGCCCCAGGTCAGTCAGTGTTTAACACTCTTTCACTGGGTCAGGCTATAGCTTGGAAGCACGAGTTAGAGTCAACTGTTAAAAGTCCCAGAGTCCCCTCTCCAAACACAAAGCCTCTGTGAATGATACAGAGGGCAGAGGCACACTCAGGCTGGAGGAAGATGGTGGCTCCCGGGTGCAGAGGAATGCGGCGGAGAGTGACGGTCTTCTGCCACTCCAAGGCCACCACAGCTACCACTGGAGATGGACCTGAGTTGGAAGAACAAAATGGGGCTTTGAGTCTCCTGCAATTCTACTACTCTTGGCAGAAAGTCACACAGAAGCACGTGAAAGGGTAAAATGGCTGTGTGTTACAAGCAGATTAGCAGAAAACCCTGCTTCCTCATTGTATCCCTCCCACACTCCCACTAATGCCAAGCAATATCATCCCCAGCACCCACCACACTCTTTTCTCTGCATCAAACAGGA
>NW_006922790.1:109244-112366 GCF_000298275.1 Orycteropus afer afer
GGTGGGTGGAGGTAGAATGTACATTTCCAGAACCAGCAACTGGACAATTGGAGCAGCTGCACTTCAAATATTATAAAGTGGCCCCCCAGAAAGCTACCCCCTCTGCTCTCAGCTCCCATTTTCCCAGCTCAACATACTAATTAAAGTGGGCTGGCTTATTGAGATACAGACCTCAGCCAGGAGGGTGGAGGACTACCACACCTTTTGTTTACCTAGACCATTCCTGGGAACCTCCACCCCCTCCTCATCCTGCTCACTTGCTTGTGCTAAATTGGGCAGGGCTCTTGTTAGTTGCCTTCCACTGATTCCAACTCATGGCGACCCCATGGGCTGCACAGGAGAACTGCTCCACAGGGTTTGCAAGGCTGTGACCTTTTCAACGCAGATCTTTAGAGGTGCCTCTTGGTGGCTTGAAACTGATAAGCTTTGGGTTGACAGGCATGGATTGATTTTCATAATATGGCGTTTGCTGAAAAAAAAGCATTTTACAGAACTATACCTGGTCTATCATCTCATTGCTCTCCTTAAATACCCAAATTGCTGTCCTTAAATACATTTGAATAATACAACTTTTGAACACAATATATATAGTGAATCCTGGGAAAGCCAGAGCCTGTGTAAGGTGCCAACCTGTCAGAGAAGGAAAAGAAAAATATTGTCCACTGGAATCAGTAATAGAAAAGTTGTATGACTGCACCCTTTGAAAGGTGGAAAACCTGTGAAACTAGGAAATAGAAGTTAGTCCCATCAAGTGCTGGCCAGCACAGGTTTCACTGCATATTCAGTTCTTGACATCATCCTCTGAGGCTTCCCTAGGAGGGGGAGTAGGAGGATAGGAAATGACCTGAAACAGAAAAGTAAAACAGAAGAGGCAGGGGTCATGCCTTTCCTGACCTATCCCCACTCAGGGACCTGGAAGCTGGGCAGGAGGGTTTCCTCTTCCCCGGCGCCATCAGACAACCCCCTCCGCACAGCACAGTGACATGGAAGCTCACGCACCATGAACTGAGGGTTTCTCCCCATTGCCTGCACATTTCCCACTGTGCCCCCTGCTACCTACACTAGTATGCTAAAGTCTCAAGCATGGGGTTCCCAGAATGAAGGCAGGAAACGCAGAATGGGGAAGTGACATTTGCTGAGGGCTACCGATGCCACATGCTGTGGGGATTTATTTTCAGTCTTTTTCTCTTCACCTCCTCAAAGCAATGGTCTCTGGGGCAGGTATCATTCCTTCCCCTACAGATGGGGAAAGAGACTCAAAGTACCAGCTTGAAGAGATCTAGGGAGGTGTCAAATGGACACAGAGGCCAATTTAAAGCTGTTTCCACTGGCCACTTTAGGGACAAAGTGAGCATCGGAATGAATAATGGCAGGAACAGATGACAAACCTTTGAGCAAGATAGGAACCTATCAGTCTTGCAGATACAAATAAATACAGAAATGAATAGCCAGAGGCAGATGGATAGAAAAGGGAGAAAGGAAGCTCTGTCCTGCAGTGGGAAGCTAATTCCGAAAGCTGGGAGCAATTAGGAAAGCAACACCTGACAGCCATCATAGCAACAAGTGGACCAGGCGAGAATCATCCGTGGCGCCTCAGTCCGCACCAAGTCCCACAGCCCTCACTGAGCTCCATGAAACCCTCAAAACCTGGGGAAAATACACAAATGTGACTCGGTCCCTATCATGGGCCAAGAACTCAAGAGAACGGACCTGACCCACGGTAACTGCGTCAAATATATTCCTCACCATAAACAAGGCAGCTGCAGCCACACGCGCGCGCACACACACACACACTCCTGCTTTCTCTTTCCAGCTACAGAAATGCACACATGCACGCACACAAGCTCATCCCCTCTGCCTCTCTCCACCCAAGACCCTCTCTCGTCGCCCTGCCCTTGCATGGAAAGCACCTGGAGCAGGTGGCCAAGCTCACTGGGGCCAGGTGCGACCACGACTGCCCTTCTCTCTCCCTGAGGAGACAGTGGGGCATCGACGCCCAAAGCGGGAATGTGGCGACTTGGTTCTGGAATCCCTTGATTCCCCCACACCCAGGACAAGGAGCGCCCATACCTACCCTTGCGTCCCAAACGCCTGAAGACAGGAACCTGCTCCTCCTGGCGAGGCACGTCCAGCATGTATTGAAAATCGTCAAGATCTCCATCTGCACGTCATGTTTCTATGGCAACCGTGGTGCGCTGTCTGGTCTCCTCACCGGAAACACCTCCGCACAGCCCACCCCTCCCCCCTTGCCTTTTGCTGAAAGCAGGATACCTGTGCCCTTCACAGCTCTCAGTATTATTTCTACAACGCCATATGCATCTACAATTAACTCAAAAGTTTACAAACTGTTTTTAAATGTGTCAATGCACAGAAAGAGTAAGACAGATTTAAAAACCTGACATTTTACTATGCTAGTATAGTAAAATCATGGCACATACATTTTCATCTATTGCCAAAGGTTCTTTAAAATTTATTATCTCACAAAGAAAAGGTCAAAGAGTTGCTATTATGGATTATTTTATACATGACCAACTCTCCCACTGTGGCTTCACTCAAATTGAAGAATACAGTTACTGAAAATAATATCTCATTGGGTTATGTATCACTGGGTTTAGCAGTGGCATAGATACAACCCAAGAGAGGATTAGTAAACATTAAGATGGATCAGAAAATTATTCAGACTGGAGCACAGAGAGAAGAAAGGGTGGAAATACAGACAAGAGTTTAAGGGCCAAGGTGACATATTCTAACATGTAGGCAATTGGATTCACAGAAGAAGGTGAGATAGAGAAAAAGGGAGAGAGACAGTGCATTTGAATGGGCAATGTGGTTGTTAAGGTTGTGTGTCAATTTGGTTGTTCTGTGATTCTAAGTGGCTTAGCAGTTGAGTTGTAGTTATTCCCCCAGATGAGGTTGGATATAATGTGATCCTTTCCATGATGACATCTGCTGTGAGCAGTCAGTCAGCTGAAAGGGAGTGACCTCTGGGGTGTGACTTGCTTGCAGTACATCTGTGAAAGCTTTGGGAAAGGTCTTTGGCTTTGTGCTCACCTGGGGTCCTGCATTTGGCTCCTCATTATCTGCTGCCTGCTGTGCTGACTACTGCTCCTGGCATTGTTGCT
>NW_006922790.1:113000-118549 GCF_000298275.1 Orycteropus afer afer
TTTGAGACTAACTGGTCAACAGTTACTTTTAAACAGAAATGAGAATGTCAGGGGGCAGGAAAACTGGATTGAAGGAAATGGAGCAACCAGAGCAGAAATAATGGGAATGTTCATGTCTCTCTGCTAGTTTTTGGTGGCTGCTGGCAAGCCTTGGTGTTCCTTTGCTGCTTGTAGATGCAACTGCCTCTGTTGTCACATGGTATCTGTCTTCACCCTGTTGTGTGTGACTCTTTTCTTTTATAAGACACCATTCAGAAAGGAGTGGGACTAGGACTCACCCTATGCTCGTGAATAAGAGTCCCCGCAAATTAACTTAGAATTCCCCACATGAGATAGTGGCTATGCTAAGGTCTGAGGCAAAAACTCCATTTTGAATCAAAAGTAACTTCTGCATCAGGAATGTAGCCTGTCAATCCTGCAACCTCCCCCTGTACTTGAGAAAATCACTTGGTAAACAAATGCAGAGACCAATGTAAATTTGATTGTTTAAGGGTTTTGTTTGCTGCATAAGAAGCCAGATTCAAAAGAATTCTCAGACCAAACACCTGCTCAAGATAAAATTTGGAATTAGACATGTCTTCCTAAAGTCACAATGGGTCTCCTGATTGTTTTGAGGCCAGATACATCCAATTTAATAACCATTTTGTAACTTTTTTTAAAAACCATTTTAGAACCATATGTACTTCCTTACCAATCAGATGGGCCCTCACCCAATGTTGTAACCATTACCTAAATGCCAGCCAATCACTGAGCTTTCTTGAAGTTCCTTGTAACCATTACCTACATGTCAACAAATCACTGAATTTTTACTGAAGTTCCCTGTATTTTCCTATAACAAACAACTCCTTGAACTGTCTCCTCCTTAAATCACTGAGTTCAGATTCCGCTGGACTTTGTGATTCCCAATTAGCAAATTGCCTGACCTCTCAATGTAAGTGCTTTACTTTTAATTTCAGCCAGACTCTTATTTTGCTCTATGGTATCAGTATCACTTAACTGATAATATCTTTAAAGAAAGACCTTATTTTCTTAAACAAGGTCACATTTACAGTGAAAGGGGTTATGACCTAAGCATTTTCATTTCAGAGGACCCAGTTCAGACCCTCATGGGCTTGAACTTCCTCACAGTCTGTTACAAATAAAACCTGTTCTTTTGGAAAAGCTTTCTTCTTATGACCTGCCTCTCCCTCTGAACCCCTGCTCAAGACCTGGGGGTGGGAACAGTGTCTCCTTCTCTGTGAATGACACCTCTGCCTTGTAAGCAGTATGCTGGGTACTAACAGTAGCCTCTGGTTTTGTGACCTCACATCTCCTGGCAGGATCCCTGCACCCTATAAGCAAGTTGTGGTGTGGAAAATTGGGGATCCCGAATTCTTGTCTTTCCATGCCTGAGTTGGAGCATCCATCATATAAGTGGGGGCTGGATGAAAGCAGGGAGCTCCTGCCCTCTCAGATGAACTTGCCTGAAATTCAACTTCTGAACTACAGAGCTCAGAGGGGATGACAAATTATATTTACCTGCCTCTGGCAGGGACATACTGCAGTCATTATCTGGCAGCTGGAGGAGAAAGGCTGCTCTGTCTTCTTGGTCAAATCCATCTGTAGTAGAGCTTCTGTCACACTGAGCTGGGAGTGGCAGGAGGGCAGGAATGGGTTATAGGTCAAAGGCCACAGACTTACTGTTCTTGCTGAATTTTACTAGACATCCATTTTTAAAAATGTTTTATTTCGCATAACATCTCCATTTGCTGTATACTTGAATTTACTGAAACTGTTTCTTTCCTTTTTTTTTTTTTTTTTGAGTAGTTATGATTATTTGGCTATAGAGTTAGTCCACAGATTTCCAAGCACTTTGGGACATTTTTTTTTTATCTTTGTGCTTTGATTTCAACCTTAACTCCACTACGGATTGAAAATATATCCTCAATGATTTTAGTTTCTGACATTTGTTTTCTTTTATGGCCCTAATTTATGGGTCAATTTCAGAAAATATTCCAGGTACACTTTAACCTAATTTTTATTCTGAAGTTGTTGGTTACTGTGTTCTCCATATGTCACTAAGTTTGAATTTGTTAATAGTTTTCTTAAAATTTTGTACAACCTTCCCGTTATTTGTCTGAATGTAACATTAATTACTGAAAGACTTACATGATTCTTCGCACTGTGATTATTACCTTTATTTAAAAAAAAAAACTTATTCTTTTATTCTAGTTGTTTTCTCTATGTTGTTATTTGCCATCAAATCGATTCTGATTCATGGCTACCCCACGTTTGCCGAGTAGAACTGCTCCATAGCGTGTTCAAGGTCTTGACCTTGTAGAACCAGAACACCAGGTGCATCTTCCGAGATACCTCTCAGTGGATTCTAATCACCAATCTTTCCATTAGTACTCTAGCACTTAATTGTCGGTGTCATCCAGAGACTCCCTTTAAGTCACTGTTAATTTTGTTGTTACTGTGTGCCATCGATATGTCCTTAAAACGCCAAACCAAATCCACTGCTGTGGAGTCAATTTGAACTCATAGTGACTCTATAGGATAGAGTTGTACTGCCCCAAAGGGCTTCCAAGGCTGTCAGTCTTTAAGGAAGCAGACTGCCACATCTTTCTCCCTGGGAGCGGCTGCTGGGTTTCCACTGACAACCTTTTCGATAGCAGATACATAAAAATAAAAGATTATGATACCATCCTGGTAGATTAATATTTTTTCTTTAGACAATGCCCCTCTTCATCTTTATAAGTGTTCATTCCCTTAAAGCCTACCTTGTCTAATATTTAAAAAGCAATATTAACATTTTATAGAAGGGTTGGCATAATATATCTTCCATCATTCTCTTCCTTTCACCCTTTCACTGTTCTTATATTTGATGTGACTCTTTTGGCTTCCTGCTCAGTGCTGTTCAAATTTCAGTGTGACCTGTAGTCACAAGAGACCTTTACTTTTGAAGTTTCTCCAATGAACATCTTGTGTTTTGTTAAAGCAGGAAAATAAACCCATTACTGTGTTTTAAAACAAGTTAGGAGTTATTATTTACATCATAATAGCTATTCATTTTTGAAAATGTGTATGGATCAAAAAAACCTTAAGGAATCTGCTTGGCACATTTCTCTTCTATAAATTATTCATTCATACAACAAATGTCTATTCTCTGCTGACAGATGTCTTAAGTTTCTATTGCATGGCTTTGCTCTGTGTCCTGGGTTCTGTTTCCTCATAGTTTCTATTCTCTCCTAATTTGAAATTTTTCATAACTTAAACTTACTATGATAACCTCTCAAGTCTCCAATATAATTTTTTTCTTTCTATTTTTTAGTTCCCAATACCATTTGCCTGATTATCTTCATTCTGGCAAGTGTTATTAAAATATGGTTCTGCTTAGAAGAAACAATGAGCCTGGAAGTTGCCATTACTAAAATATTTAGAAAAGCAACATAATTTTCAAATTATATTTAAGAAGATAGGTAGCAATCTTCAGCTGTTGCAAACGTTGTTTTGATTTATACAAGATTTACTTTATTAACAGCTTGAGAGCCCTTATTTTGAAGCGCATCAATTTGGGCCATAATGTGGTTTTCCAATATATCAGCTGTACAACCTCAGGTAATTTGGTTCCTCTCCATGTTCTTCAGCTTCCTTCTGTATAAAGTGCAGACATTGATTATATATCCCTCACAGGTTTCTTGTGAGGAATGAATTCATTACTATTTCTCAATCACTTTTTACACTTTTAGGAACTAAAGGTAGTAGTTATGGTTATTGTTATGATTACCATTATCTTATGTATATTCCAAAGTGAAATGATTGTACATATATTCAGAAAAACCATTTTTAATGCCATTGAAGAAAATAAGAGCAGCAGAAAAATCACCTTTAATCACACATTCATTCCAAAGTATGACCAGTGGTGAGTTCTTCTATGCCTCTTTTCTATTTGTACATGGACACTCTCATATTCTTATACTTCACTTTCTTGATCATTCGACACAGCATCTATAATGTACACTATTGACCCAAGAACACTCTTTTGGGGAAAAAATATTTCATAAAGTCTACACATCTATTAAATTAAATTAAAATGTAAGATGTATCCCAATGTGAGAACTGTTGAAGTTTTTAAAAATATATCCTGATATGCAGTAAAGTGATTCACATCATGTGATATATGTATAGCTAGGATTCCTGTGATATTTTGATGTATTTCCCATGCAGTCTTTTTCTAGGCATACTTGTATTCAACACAATTGCTTTTCCATCATGTTAATAATGTATATTTTAGGGCCAGTTGTAGGTGTGTCTGATCCATGGGATGTTGGGATGGATTCTGAAAGCTTGCATTGTTGTTAATAATACAGACAGGAGATTCTGAGGGAGGTGGTCTGTGTGATACACTTTGAAAATCACCAATACATTCAATGCTAAATTTCTGCTCATGTTTTAATTTGACATTCCATCTGCCCTGATAGGCTCTCTGAGAAATGCAACTCCTTGCCTCTAGAGAAATGACATTTCTTACCTGGTGTTCTGCAGTCAAGGCTAGAACTCGGCCAAGGACATGAGGATCCTGATAAAGTCATAATGGAAACACTTAACATTTATTCAACACATACCAAGATGGAGTAACAGAGACTAGATTTACCATTCCATCTAAAACAACTAAAACCTGGATGAAATGCATGAGCTTGCTGTACTCAAGGCACTAGACATCAGGCAGCAAACGTCAATAATCCCTGACAGACCGGAAACAAATGAGAATAATCTTATGATTATGCCAGATTAATTCCTGGACAGTTTTCAGGCCACAATGCAAGGAGTTGGGATGGAGGCAGAGCCCAGTGGTCTCTCAGAGTTTAGGATAATAACTGGGGAGTCCAGAGAGGCCACAGCAACTAGAGTTTCCAGGGCAGAGTACCAAGAAGGAAAGAGCTACACTGAAAGAATTCTGGAGATCTACTGCCAGCCCTCCTTGAGTACTGATCAGTATATGCCTATGAGGAAACTACGCCAGCCTAGGAAAAGAACCACTAAAGAGGATTAAAGATAAATTTCATTAACCCAACAAAAGTTTGGGAAGAGTGTGTGGTCCCACTAGCCAGACTGGAAAATCTTGTAATTCATGAGACATCAGCTAAAGAGTACTTAGAAAAATTTTATCTAGTTCCCAAAACCAAACCTCTTGCTGTCAAGTCAATTCTGACTCATAATGACCTTATAGTACAGAGTAGAACTGCACCATAGGGTTCCCAAGGCTGTAAATCTTTATGGGAGCAGACCGCCACATCTTTCTCCCAGGGAGCAGCTGGTAGGTTCAACCCACCAACCTTTGGTTTAGAAGATGAGTGCTTAACCACTGTACCACCAGGCTTCCTTTTTTGTCTCATTAGTTGGGGTACAATTAATCCTAAACCAAATACTAATGTGGTCCTGCCTGATAAAGTTTAAAATCAAAACCCCCAAAGATCAAACCATTTATAAGTAACTTAACTGTGTCTCAGAATAAAAATAAAAGTTTTTATTTTTTTGTTGTTGTTGTGTGCCGTCGAGTCGGCCCC
>NW_006922790.1:118649-121549 GCF_000298275.1 Orycteropus afer afer
CCCAACCTTCCTTCCGAGGAGTGGCTGGTGGGTTTGAACCGCCAGCCTTCTGGTTAGCAGTCAAGTGCCTTAGCCACTATGCTACCAGAGCTCCCAAGTTTTTATAGGGGTACAAAAATGTCCAGCACACAATAAGTAAAACTCACAATGCCTCTTATCCAATCAACAGTTACCAGACATGCAAAGAAAAAGGAAAACATAACACACCATGAGGAGAAAAATCCATCAACTAAAAATGATCATGATAGAAATTTAGACATTGCAAACGACAAGAAAAGTTAAACTTCAGACCTAACAACAGAAGCTATTCACAACGAAACACAAACAGAAAAAAGACTGGAAAAAAAAATTAATGGCACATTGGTAAGTTGTGGGACAAAGATTGATAATTACTTTAAATGGAAATCATCTAAATCCTCTAATCGCATGATAGATTATCAGAATGGATAGAAAACAAGACCCACCCCCTAATTACCTGAGTTTTGCGAAGAAACGGAGTCTGATCACACATGTATATACATGCACATCACAGTCTGTTTTTTGTAAAAATGTACAGCATAATATATCTCCAAGGCTAGTAGAAGGACTTTGGGCACACCTCTGTCAATGACAGACTGGAAAATTAGCACACTAAATGTCCAGAGAAATCTATAGTTATGAAAGGCAATGGAGAATGCAGAAGCAGGAGTGTGGAAGGGGCTCACACATCAGCATGGAGTGACATACACTTTGGACACTATTCCCAGCAGATGAAGGGAATCTGAAGGACCTGGGGACCTGCATGTGCAGGTGAATACAAGAAGCCAAGAGCTCATAGGCTCTTACCTCGTTTGGTTCCCACGGTAGCCTTGGATTAGGACCTCCTTTTTAACAATGAATACAGTCATCACTGAAGAAATTGTCATGGTATTAACACTAACTTTATATTACTAGCTAAAGGATCCAAAAGTAATTTGAAATTTATGATTCTTGTTTGCTCCCTTCTATGTATTTATCAAGTTCTTCACTGTCTTTAAAACAGAGCAACACATTATTTAGTCTGCCTCTATTAAAATCAAACTTTAGCATAATTGGAGACTAAATAACACTTATTAATTTAGGGATAAAACAGATAAAGATTAAAATGGATTGATGCATGGGAAAGAAGGACACACGGAAGAGGTAACTACAGGGAGGACGTGGAAAGGGAGCTGTTACATTGTGGGGAATTGCAGTAAATGTTATGAAACAAAATGTGTATAAAATGCTGTATGGAAAATGAATTTGCTTTGTAAACGTTCACCTAAATCACAATAATTTTTTTTAAACAAATGGATTGATAATCCTGTGATCTCAGAAAAGGAGACAGGGTACTGCAAGTCAGATTTTAGAATTTTCTTCTTTATATAATTTTTCTTTGGTTTCAAAACAAAAACTACAAAAGCTGTTATGATGTGTTATTTTACACTCAGAAATATAATATAGCACTTTTCATTTGTGAGGAGATGACTCCATTTTAATTAGCATACATCTGAGGATTTCTTACTTATGAAATTCAGTAAAGTTAATCTTTACTACACAGAAAAGTTTCTGTAAGCTACAATGGAAAAGATTAGTTTTTAAACATGCTAACTGTAACTTTTCAAACAATGCTTGGAGCAAAAGATACAATATATATATGTAAACATTAAGAATTTAAAATTCCTGTTGTTGTTGTTGTTGTTATGTGCCGTAGAGTCAGACCCAGACTCATAGCGACCCCTCCTTGGGTTTCCCAGGCAGTATCAATATGGAAGTAGATTGCCCAATCTTCCTTCCGAGGAGTGGCTGGTGGCTTTGAACCACCAGCCTTCTGGTGAGCAGTCAATTGACTTAGGCACTACACTACCAAAGCTCCCTTAAAATTCCTAGGGATGCCTAATTTATCTGGCCATGTATATTTACATACAAAAGGTTGGTGGACTGAAGCTACCAGCCATTCTGCAGAAAAAAGATGAGGCAGTCTTCTTCCATAAAGATTTACAACCTGGGAAACCCAATGGGAGTTGCTTGAGTTGAAATCTACTCAATGGCAGTGAGTTTGATTTGTTTGGTTATTTACATCAGTTCGAAAATATTCTGACTGGGTACATGTGAGCTAGCCACTACATTACAAGTTATCTGTTTGAAAATTTTATTACTAGATCTTTCTAAACAAAACGAGTATGTTTATAACATGATCTATGTGATGTCAACAAAAGAGAAAGAAATTAGACATGGGATTTTTGTTCATTTCATTCATGTGTTCCAGTCCTTTTTGTACTTCTGTGGCAATGTTTAAATTTCATAAAGAAATACTCTGACCTATTCTATTCACTATATGTATTCACTTAATGTTCCCAAATTTGCCAACTGAGATTGGACATGTTGAAATGTAACAGCCAATACCTTGCCAGTTTTGAAAATCAGGAGCTAACTGAAAGTTGATCAAACATGATCCAAGTAGCCTTGATGAGTGAAAGGGAGAGATTAAAAACAACACCTAAACATGACAAGCTAAACAGTTTCTTTGCCAAAGGTTCTAAACGAAGCAGTATTTCCCATAAGAGCCACTGAGCCGGGCCTTTATCATGACCAACTATAGGATGATGATTGAAAAAAAAAATGTACAAGTGGTGTCTCTAGATGATTGGATTATAGTTTCCTTCATAGTGTTCAAATAGTTTCTGCAGAATCCAGATACGTATAATGACCTTGTATTACACAGAATATTTTAAAAAGCATTACATTTTAAAATGTTCCTCATAGAGACTTTCAAAACATGAGAGCATAAAAAAAGAAATGTCACTTATACCACCCACAAAGACACAATTGACAGATGTTAACAATTAACAAATGTTAATTGTTGCTAAATATTATTTGTTTAAATAAATTAGATTGAT
>NW_006922790.1:121684-123319 GCF_000298275.1 Orycteropus afer afer
TATACATTTATTATTAATAATAGGTTCATGATAAAGTATTAATTTGGTAGAATATCTGGAAAGAGAAATAAAAGCAATATTGATTTAAACAGAGAGAAACATTGTTTAATGGAATCCAGTTTTAGAAATGTTATATTTTGCAAAATGTATTCACTATAGAACCAAATAAGTAAAGTAACTTAGATCTAATGTCTGTAAAATGGTGCAATCATTGTCAGTGTTTCTCTGTGTGTATGTTGTTAAAACCCAGATGCATCAGAATCTCTTGGGGAAATGTCAAAACAGTAGTTCATGATTTAGAGGGTGCAGATGGGGGTAGTGGCTAGTTGGTGGCAGGGACACCAAAGTATCACATTTTAAACCTTTCCCCTAGGTGATTCTGATACTGGAAAATACAGATTTTTAAGAAAAGATGATAAGTTTTGGGTTAAAGACTTTCCTTCCTATGTTCATCTGGAATACAAAAGTAGCACTTTCTGGATAAGTAAAGTTACTTGTCCTAGGCCACTTAGTTAGAGGCAGTCAGCAACAGTATTGAGCTGGGTTCCTAATTCCATTATAGTTTATTAACCAATCAAAAGAATTCATCATTAGATATATATTATGTCAGACACTGTACTAGAAATTGAGCTCCAAGACAATTAAGACAAAATCATTGTTGTGAACTGGACACAGACCCACATGAAGATAATGGTTAATATTTATTATAAATACCTTTTTTCAACAATGTAAATGATGACTATAGTCATGGACCTTGCCAGATGGAATATACAGTAATCAAATAAATTATATCTGTGGGAAGAGGTGATGAAGAAACTCAGTATCATCAATTAGAACTAGGCCACGGGCCGACTGCAGAACAGACCATCAATGGGTCATGTGCAAATTCAAGTTGAAGCTGAAGAGAATTAAAATGCATCCATGAGAGGCAAAGCACAACCTTCAGTATATCCCACCTCAATTTAGAGACTATTTCAAGAAAAAAATTGACTTACTGAACACTAATGACCAGCTGAGTTGTGAGATGACATCAAGGACATGATACATGATGAAAGCAAAAGGTCATTATAAAGACAGGAACAAAAGAAAAGACCAAATTGGACATCAGAAGAGACACTGAAACTTGCTCTTGAACATAGAGTAGCTAAAGCTAATGGAAAAAATGATGAAGTAAAAGAGCTGAATAGAAGATTTCAAAGTGAAGCTCGAAATAACAAAGTAAACTATCATAATGAAATGTGCAAAAACCTGGAGTTAGAAAACCAACAAGGAAGAAAGCCTTCAACATTTCTCAAGAAATTAAAGAAGTGAAGGAAAACCTTCAGCCTCCAGTTGGAAGATTTAAGGATTCTATGGGCAAGATATTCAATGATACAGGAAGCATCAAGGGAAGATGGAAGGAATACACAGAATCGCTAGAGCAAAAAGAATTGGTAAAATATTCAACCATTTCAGGAGGTAGGATATGGTTAAGAACCAATTTTTTGTTTGTTTGTTTATTTGTTTGTTTTTAATTGGGATTTGGTGAAAATTTACAGAGCAAATTCACTTTCCATACAGCAGTTCACATACACTTTGTCTCATGACATTCACCAAAATTTACCACAATGCAACAGCTCCCCTCCCACTTCCTCC
>NW_006922790.1:124902-144748 GCF_000298275.1 Orycteropus afer afer
TCCCACTCATCTGGTTTCTCTTCTGCTGTTTGTGTATTTTGAGTTATGCTTGATAGTCTATTTATGCCATATATTAGGGCCCCTAAATTTGCCCCTAGTTTTTCCTTGAGGAACTCTATAGTTTTAGGTTTCACATTTAAGTCTTTGATCCATCTGGAGAAGAACCAATGGTTTTTAAGGAAGAAGTCCAAACTGTACTAAAGCCACTGGTGAAAAACAAGGCCCCAGAAATTAAGAGAATAGCCACTGAGATATTTCACCAAACGAATATAATGCTACAAGTGCTAATTTGTCTATGACAAGAAACTTGGAAGAAAGTTACACAACTAATTGACTGGAAGAGATCCATATTTGTACCCTTTTCAAAGAGAGGTGATCCAACAGAATGTGGACATTATCGAACAATATCATTAACATCACACGCAAGTAAAATTTGTTGTTGTTGTTATGCATCATCAAGTTGGGCCCAACTCATAGTGAACTCTCCTTGCATTTCCAAGGAGGTATCACTACAGAAGTAAATTGCCCAACCTTCCTTCCAAGGAGTGGCTGGGGGTTTGAACCTCCAGCCATCTGGTTAGCAGTCAAGTGCCTTAGGAAAATTGGGCAGAAGACAATTTAAAAAAATGGTTGCAGCAATACACCAGCAAGGAATTGCCAAAAATTCAAGCTGGATTCAGAAGAGGCCATGGGAAGAGGTATATCACTGCTGATGTCAAATAGATCTTAGCTGAAAACAGAGAATACCAGAAAGAAGTTTACCTGTTTTCTTGACTGTGCAAAGGCATTCAACTTTGTGGAACATAACAAATTATGGATAATATTGTGAGAAATGGGAATTCCAGAACACTTTAACTGTGCTCATTAGAAACTTATACATAGACCAAGAGGCAGTCATTTGAACAGAACAGGGGGATACTGCATGGTTTAAAATTAGGTAAGGTGTGTGTCAAGGTTGTATCCTTTCACCATGCTTACTCAATCTGTATACTTATTCAGTCTTACTCGATCTGCTAAATGTGGTAGTTAAGGTTTTGTGTCAACTTAGCTGGGCCATAATTTTGAGTGGCTTGGCAGCTGGATGTAGTTATTCCCCATGAAGAGATTATAATCACCTCTATGGTGGAATCTGCTGTGAGGAGCTAAATAGTTGCCTTTGGGAGATAGCCTGCTTCCAGTATTTAAGAAGCTTCCAGAAAGGTGTCTAGGTTTTTTTTTTTTTTTTTGCACATCTGGATGCTGCACTTGGCTGTGCCTTCATCTGCAGTTCCTGGACTTGAACCAGTGGCCTGCTGTGTTGCCTGGTGATATTGAGATTGTGCTATTTTACCTGCCTACCTTGGGTTTGTCAGCCTCAGCAGCCAGCAGCTGTATGAGTCAGGAGATACATCCAGCTCCAATGGTCTTGGAACAAGAGACAGAGCAGAAGCCCAAGGTCAAGGGGCCTTCACCTAGTGCCTAGAGATAGCACTGTGAATTCAGACTTCTAGACTTGTCTTGCTTTTCTTGAGTGCTGTAACAGAAATACCGCAAGTAGATGGCTTGAACAAACAGGAATTTATTCTCTTACAGTTTAGGAGGCCAGAAGTCCAAATGCAGAGTGCCAGCTCTATGGGATGGGTGAAGGCCCCTCAACCTTGGGCTTCAGCTCTGCTTCTTATTCCCGGTCCACTGGAACTGGAGGTTTCTTATAACTCATGCCCCTGCTGGTGCTGAGCCTGGTGAAGCTAAGGTCAGCAAGTAGAGTGGCACAATGCCAAGAACAACAGGCAACATAACAGAACACTGGTTCAAGTCCAGGAACAATTCCAAGATAGGCAGGCAACATGGCAGGCCACTGAGTTGAAAACTTGGCCAAATGCAGGATCCAGATGCGCCAAAAAAGCTGAAGACCTTTCTCAAAGTTTCTCCTTATATACTGGATGAAGGTTGCACCCTGAAGACACCTACTTAGCTTCTCACAGCAGATTCCACCATGGAAGTGATTATAATATCACCATGGGGAATAACTACATCCAGCTGCCCAGCCACTCAAAACCAGGGCCCAGCCAAGTTGACACACAACCTTAGCTACCACAAGTCTCTTAAACTTAAAAGAATAAATTCCTGTTTGTTAAAGCCATCTACTTGTGGCATTTCTGTTATAGTAGCACTAGAGAACTAAAACAATGAGCAAATAATCCAAGAAGCTGGACTATATGAAAAAGAACATGGCATCAAGGTTGGAGGAAACTCATTAACAATCTGAAAAATGTAGATGACACAACCTTGTTTGCTGAAAGTGAAGAGGATTTGAAGTACTTACTGATGAAGATCAAAGATTACAATCTTCAGTATGGATTACACCTCAACATAAAGAAAACAAAAATCCTCACAACTGGACCAATAATCAATATCATGATAAAAGGAGAAAATACTGACATTGCTAAGGATTTAATTTTACTTGGATCCATAATCGATGCCCACGGAAGCAGCAGATAAGTAATCAAACAATATATTACATTTGGCAAATGTAATGCAAAAGACCAGTTGAAAGTGTTAGAAAGCAAAGATGTCACTTTGTGGACTAAGGCATGCCTGGCCCAAGCTATGGTATTTTTAATTGTTTCATATGCATGTGAAAACTGGACAATCAATAAGGAAGACTGGAGAAGAACTGATGTCTTTGAATTATGGTGTTGGCAAAAAATATTGACTATACAATTGACTGCCAAAAGAACGAAAAAAATCTGTCTTGGAAGAAGTACAGCGTGAATGCTCCTTAGAAGCGAGATTGGGAAGACTTCATCTCATGTACTTTGGACATGTTGTCAGGAGAGAGCAGTCCCTTGGAGAAGGACATCATGCTTGGTGAAGTAGAGCATTACCCAAAAAGAAGGAGACCCTCAAGGAGATGGATAGCCACAGTGCAACCATGAGATAAAATAGCAATGATTGTGAGGATGATAGAGAGCTGTACAGCTATATTACTATTCTTGCCAAATTCAGGCCTTATCTAATCCCTGAGGAATTTAGCACAGATTTCTTGAAACATTTCCTGAAATGAAACTAAGTTCCTGCCACAGAATCAGTATGGAATAGCTCTACCTTAAAGTTTATCCAAAGGTCTTATTAATGTAGTAAAGCTACCACCCATAGGAGTTTAGAGGCCATTTTTTAATAGATTAGGAAAATGTCATATCATCGACTACACTAGTGCCTACATACCATGAAAAAAAAAAAAAAAACAACTCACTGCCATTGAGTTAGATCTGACTCATAGTGACCCCTCCTTGGGTTTCCAAGGCAGTATCACTATGGAAGTAGATTGCCCAACCCTGTAAACTATATAAGCCATATTTTACCCCATGCAGCTCCTCCTTCAAGAATGTATAAAATCCTGAATTCACTGTGAATCGGGGAGCAAAATCTCAGGGACTTTCTCTCTGCTCCTTGCTTGTGCACTTGCAGTAAACATTCTTCCTTGCTTCTTGCCTCAGTGTACTTTATGGACAAAAATCCACACCAGGTGGAACCTAATTCAGGTTACAAATTATCTTGCAAGCCAGATGGGACTTGCACTGATGCCCAGCTCCTGAGAGCTCCTTCAACCCTCAGGAGTGGACCACTTCTTCCAGCATGCACTGGTAAATCTTCTCTGGAGGAGAAATGTCTTCATCCTTGAGGTTGGAGCTGATCTCAGAACCCTTGGCACCAGACATAACATGGAGAGGACTGAATGGTATCTGGGGCCCCAGGAAAAGGAAGTGGCCTCCCTTGGTGAGTACAGGAAAAGTCCTATTTTTGGAACATGGAGACAGGCTGTAGATCTGGTAGTGTTTAGCCGGTGAAGGCCATGTCAGTTACTTTAATTTTGAACAGGCATCTGTATATTAGGTTTTTGTAACATGTGATATCAAGCAAGTGTTCCAGAATGTAGTGTCCTAGGGTGTATTTTGAAAAACTGGTCTTATTTTCAGTCAGATCCCATGAAAACATAAAAAATGAAATTCTTATGTAATGCCACTTGGCCTAAGTACCAGGTAGGAGATGGCCAGGAATGGCCAGAAAATGGATCCTTAAAATATAGCACCATTCTGCAATTTGATTTATTTTGTACTAGAGACTCGACAGCACATAACAACAACAACAACAACAGAGTAGAGAAACGGGGTGAGAAAATGTATGTTAAGATATTTATGTCATTATGACAAAACAGGGAGCTCTGGTAGCATAGTGGCTAAGTCACTTGCCTGCTAACCAGACAGCTGGCGGTTCAAACCCACCAGCCACTCCTCGGAAGGAAGTTTGGGCAATCCTACTTCTGTAGTGATACTGCCTCGGAAACCCAAGGAGGGGTCACTATGAGTCGGGGCCGACTCAACGGCACATAACAACAACAACAACAAACGACAAAACAAATATTTACAGAAACAGTGTAAAATTATGATACAACCTGAGTCAAAACCTCCTGTTTTTTGTCAGTCATCAGGAAGAGGACCCTTAATCTTGGGAATTACTCAGGCACCTCCTTACCCTGCAAACCCTCCTTCAGCCCCTGTGACCTCAGGTTCAGATATGCTTTCCCTGGAGCATACACGAAGTAGTACTCAATTCTGCCTGGGAGATCCAGGACTGTGGGCAGGTGTATATCCCTTGAGACAGCTTCCTGCCCTAGGAGGAGGTGAGAATGGGGAAGCAGGAGCTCCAGACTTGGTGTGGGTTCCCAATCCATTTACCACCTCTAACTTGTTTAACTGGAAAAACAATTTGCTAGTGTATAGAGAAGATGCCAAATGCATGATCTGTTTGCTTTCATCTTTAAAACTCACCACCCAATGTGGGCTGATTGCCAAGCTTTCTGTGATATCTTACTCACACCTGAAAAAAGGAGAATGATTTTTGAAAAGGCTAAGGAAAACAGGCGTCATCAGCAAAATGCCAACAATCATCTCTCCGCAGAGAATGCAGTGCCTGCTGCAGAGCCTGGTTGGAATCCACATTCTCCAGCAGGACAGATCAAGCTGAGATCGGGTTGAGAATGGAGCCCGAAATCTTAAAAACATGAATAAAGTTTATGAAGTTAAACAAAAACCACTGTGTTTAGACAATTCACAAACCTGGACCCTGAGGTGCCAGAAAAATGTCCATATGATCAACATAATTTTTATAGGTCAGAGAGCCCCAGACATTAGAAAGAAGTTACAAAAAGTTGAGGGAAGTGTGGAGATTGGAATCTCCCAGTTAGTGGAAAGAGCATTTTAAAGGTTATTCTAACCCGGAGCAGACACAGGAAAGAAAAGAAACACAGAGGGCAAAAGAGCAGGTCATCATGATTGCAGCCACTTTTCATCCAAAAGGAGGCTCCCACCAGTGACCACCTGGGAAGTTCCCTCCTGTCCCTGAAGCCCAGGCTAAATTAGTGAAAAGACAATGTGCATAGTGCAAACAAGAAGGACACTGGAAGAGAGAGTGTCCCAACAGACAGCAGTTTATAAAGAACCTGAAAAAGTAATGATACAACAGGGTATCAGAGATTAATCAGATTGAAGGGGACCAGGGGCTGATCATGTTCCAGTGTCCTCCAAAGAGGCCCTGGTTAAAGTTAAAGTCAGTGCAGGAATGATAGATTTTTTAAATCACATACAGGAGCCACTCATTCAGCGATCAATAACTTAAAAGGGCTTTTGTCAAAGAGAAGGAGCTCTGGTGGCACAGTGTGTAAGGCATTTGACTGCTAACCAGTTGGTGGTTGAAACTCACCAGCTGCTCTGTGGAAGGAAGATGAAGCAATCTACTTCAGTGAAGTTTTACTGCCTCAGAAACTCAATGAGGGTTGCTATTAGTTGGAATTGACTTGATGGCAGTGAATTTGGTGGGGTTTTGTGTGTGTGTGTGTGTGGGGGGTTATCAAAGAGATTGATACAAGTGGTAGGGGTCACCAGATACTTCATTCAGCTAATGGAATGCAGTTGGCAGTTCAAGCTTGACTCACTCTTTTCTTTACATGCCAGAGTGCCCCATTCCTTTTTCAGGATGATACACACTTTTTAAACTAAGAGCACAAATCTGTTTCCAAGATGGAATGCTAAATTGAACTGTGGTGGCATAGTGCCTAAAGCATTTGACTGCTTACCAGAAGGCTGGTGGTTCAAACCCACCAGCCACTCCTCAGAAGAAAGACTGGGCAATCTACTTCCATAGAGATACCAACTCAGAAACCCAAGGAGGGGTTGCTATGAGTCAGATTCAACTTTATGGTAGTGAGTTTGGTTTGGTTTGGTTTTTGAGGAATCAAGGATAGAAATTAAAACCTCATTTATTGGCTCTGTTGCCACCCACCAAAATTATCCCTAAAGGTGGAGTGGATGCAGCTGTCCTCTGGGTATAGGCTCACGATGAGGGAGAAAAAACGCTATCCTGGTAAAAGTTGAGATGACACCAGGAACCTGGCCACTTCAGGTCAAACAGTAAGTACACTCATTAGAAGCCAAATTGGGCCTTCACCTCTCATATGCCAGTATCTGAAATTTCCTCTGATACATCCTTTCTAATCTCCATATAACACTCCAATTCTGCCAGTAAAGAAACTTCACTCAGGTGAGTACCAGTCTGTGCAAGACCTTAGGGCTGTTAATCAGGTGGTTGCTATGGTACACCCTGCAGTTACAAATCCTGGCTACTCTACTGGGATATTATGCCTGGTTTACAGCCTTAGACCTGAAAGATGCCTTTTTTCTGCATAGCTGTTGAAAAAGAAAGCCACAAAATCTTTGCCTTTGAATGGAAAGTCCCCAAGATGGGCAATAAAACAACAATATTGTTGGACAGTCCTTCCTCAATATTTCAAAAACAGCCTCATCCTATTTGGAAATGTACTAGCCAAAGATTTAAGATAATTAACCCCCTGGAAAATGGATCACTCCTACAATACGTAGATAATCTGCTCATAGTCAGCAAAACCAAGTGTAACTCAGACAACACCACCATTGCCACCCTTAACTTCTTCAGCCAGGCCAGATACAAAACGTTGAGGGCCAATGCTCAGGTGGTCCAGGCCAAAGTAATCCACTAAGGATTTAAAATATCCCAGGGAAAAAGAGAATGACTCCCTGATAGAAAAGAGGCTATTTGCAAGATGCCTATGCCCTAGACCCAAAAGCAGCTAAAGGGATTTCTGGGAATAGCAGAATTTTATCTGAATCTGGATCCCAAACTTTGGACTTATCACAAAACCCCCCTATGAGGCTACAGAGGGCAGACTCCAATCCATTTATTTTGAAGAACAAGCAAGATCAGGGATTCCAAACTCTCAAAGAAAAGCTAACATCTGCCCCAGCATTAGGACTCTCAAATTTAGCAAAACTCTTTATATTCGTGAAATACAGAGTTGCTGCATGAATCCTGATCCCCAAACTGGGAGACTGGTGATAACCCTTTGCCTGTGTCTCAAAGGGTTTGGATATGGTCACCCTAGGGAGCCCTGTATGCATATGAGCAGTAGCAGCAACTGTCCTGAACATCAAGGACGCTCAAAAACTAAGTTTGGGAAAACCATGACATTCCTTGTCCCCCATTCTGTGTTGGAAATCCTAGAACAAAATGGGAGCCCACTGGATGTCTACAGGATGAATGGTCAGTATCAGACCATTCTACTTGATAACCTAGTAATCACTCTTAAGAGACCTCACCTTTGAACCCAGCAACCTTATTACCCTGGTCATCAATCCCTAAACTAGAACATAATGGTTTTCAGGTCATAAATGAAGTGTATTCACACAGTCCTGATCTTAATGATGAACTTCTCCTAAAACTGGATCTTGAAGTTTTCACAGACAGTAGTTTTATGAACAATGGAGACAGATGTGCAGGATTTGCCTCAGGGACTCTCTGAAAGACCATGGAGGCACAATCACTTCCAAGAGGAACTTCAGCCCAAAAGGCTGCACACATAGCTATGATAAGAGCTGGACAAGGACAAAACTGTGACTATTTACGAAAACTACAAATATGTTTCTGGAATTCTGAATGCTCATAAAAATCTGTGGAAGGAGAGGGGACTCTTCATGGCAGCTGCACAAGAGATCAAATATGCAGCAGAACTTTTACAAGTGTTAGAGGCTGTCTGTCTGCCACAAAAAGTCTCTGTTGTGCATTGACAAGGACATCAGAGAGATGGCTCTGATCTAATCAAAGGAATAGGAGAGCAGATGAAGCTGCAAAGTCAACAGCACAAGGAGAAGTTTTTTCTTGCTGTCATAGCCCCTCTTATTCTTCAGACAAAGAGACCTGAAGATGAAGCCCCTGTATACTCTGAAGAAGACCTTTATTAGCTGAAGAATGAAAGCACACTCCACAGGGAAAAGTTCTAGTCCCAGAACAAATGCTGTGTCACATTTTAGAGGGCTCCTGCCTCGTCACATTATGGACATGAAAGTATGTATGAATGGGTTAAACAATATCTCCTGAGCAAGAAGATCCACTCCACTGTTAACAATTAGTCAGAACTGTTCAATTGGCACTCCAAACTTCAAAGCCATCCTCTGCCTCCAGTCACCATGTTGTTGTTGTTGTTGTTATGTGCCGTCGAGTCGGCCCCGACTCATAGCGACCCCTCCTTGGGTTTCTGAGGCAGTATCACTACGGAAGTAGGATTGCCCAACCTTCCTTCCGAGGAGTGGCTGGTGGGTTTGAACCGCCAGCCTTCTGGTTAACAGTCAAGTGCTTTTAGCCACTATGCTACCAGAGCTCCCCCAGTCACCATAGTACAATATTAAGGACCTGCACCAGGAAAAGACTGGCAATTAGATTTCACTGAAATGCTTCATACTGTAGGTAACCACAAATATCTTTTAGTCTTTATGGACATGTTTTCCAATTGGGTGGAGGCTTTTCCATAAGACTGAAAAGACTAAAGAAGTAGTTAAACACCTATTCATGAAATTATCCCTTGCTTGGACTACCTGCTTCTCTGGGCAACAACAATGAGCCTCACGTTACAGGCAAAATAGCTCAAAAGGTAGCCAAAGCTTTAGAAATAAAATAGAAACTTCATTCAGCTTGGGGACCACAATCAAGTGGAAAAGTAGAGAGAATGAATCACACCCTTAATTGGCACATATCCAAAGTGTGCCAAGAGACTAGACTAACATGGACACAGGTTCTTCCTATAGCATTGTTGAGGGTCAGGGTTGCTCCCAGAAGTAAGCTCAAATTAAGCCCTTTTGAGCTAATATATGGAAGGCTCCTTCTGAAAAACACAGGTTTGACAAAAGGTGCCCAACTTGTGAAAAGAAAGTGCAAGATTATTTGTGGTCCTTGCCTGCTGTTTTTTCCTCTCTCCACAGATATGCCCTTGGAAGACAGGATCACCCACCAGAAGTGTCAGTCCATGCCTTTTACCCAGAAGACTGGATCCTGCTGAGAATGTGGAAAGACTAACCTCTCCAACCAAAGTGGAGAGGTCAATATTAAGTTCTCCTCACCACTCACACTGCCATGAAGCTCAAAGGAGTCAATCCTGGATCTGTCATATCAGACTGAAGTCTACACCAGACCCTGACCAACTGAGACCCAGAGAAACAACTGGAACTGTGAGGAACTTCAAAACCTTAAGTTCTTTTCAAGAGACTATGAGAACCTTAATTGTTTTCCTGCTGCTCCTCCCCAGCTGGGGAGAAAACCCAACTTACTACCATCAAGTCAATTTCAGCTCATAGCGACCCCCACTGTGTTTCCAAGGCTATTAATCTTTACAGAAGTATATTGCCCTATCTTCTTTCCATGGAGCAGCTGGTGGGTTTGAACAGTGGACGTTGTGGTTAGCGGCCAAATGCCTTATACACCATGCTACCAGAGCTCCTCAGTTGTGGATTAGCATGCCAAAGATTCAGCAAAAACTGAAATGATTAGGTTTACCTAGCGCAACAAGTCTTAATTACTTCAGTTCTGTTGATCAGAAAGAAATATGTAGAAGAGACTTTCACTTTGTGTCTAGTAGGAATCAGTACTGTGGTATAACTGATTAGAAATTACACCAATTTCAAAATCATTAGTAACACTATTGACCTTACAGATACATATATAATTGGGATTCTCCACACTACAAGGACAACAAAAGTGTTTTCCTTGTTTGTCAAAACAATGCCACATTCTGAAAAGCATGTTTCCTTTCTAACCTAAGTATCAAGGTTCTGTGAACTGTATGAATGCAACCCGTTAGCTACTGTTGGGGCCACATCAAGTTGCTCATAGAATGGTTTTTGTTATGTGGAGTTAAAGCTTATTCATACACACTTGTGAATTCAACTGGAGGGTTTTGTTCTATAGGGAGGCTAACTGCCATGTACCCCAAGGAGAATGCACTTAGAGCAAGCTGCTCCTTAAGTTTAGATGAGAGGTGCAATGAAGAAACTTCACTCAGTCTGGCAGAATTTGTGGCCCTCCTGCTCTCCCTAGTCACAGTACCCAGACTTGCAACTCACAATACCCAAAACATTAATGTTTTAGCCTGTGCAGCCATTAAAGGCCTAGACAACACTTCTCAAGCTATAGATGCCTTAAGCCAGGAATTAGAACAAGACAGAGAGTCTGTCTTAGAGAACCAGAGCCATTGATTACTTATTATTAAGACATAATCACAGATGTGAAGAGCTCAAAGGAATGTGCTGTTCTAACTGAAAATGCTCAACCTACAGAAGAGAAAACAAAGCAAATCAGATAAGTGGTCTCGAAAATAAAACACTACTCAAAATTCAGGTTTAACTTAGACTAAGTCCATGGTGGCTGACTACAACTGATTGAAACGGTTTTTTATAAGCTTCATTTTCCTCATTACAGTGGGTCTTTGTATGCTGTTCCATGCAATGTATACCTTCTTTTTTGACCTGGTGTAAACCAAGACCAAGTACATAAGCCTATGTTCACCGTGTCCCCAGATGTAAAGAAGCTGCAGCTTGATTTAGGAGATTCCTATATTAGAATGAATATGATCTAGATCAAGAAATTATATTCTTAACAGGAGGGATTGATAGCTGCCCAGCTGTACCACAATTCTTGCCAAATTTGCCCCTTATTAATCCCAAAGGAATTTAATTGAGACTTCTTGAAGCATTTCCTGAAATGAAACTAAGTTCCTACCACAGAATCAGTATGGACTAAGTCTACCTTACCTTAAAGTTTATTCAAAGGTCTCATTAACATAGTAAAGCTACTGCACCTAGGAGTATAGATGCCATGTTTTGAACATACTAGGAAAATGTCATATGATCAACTGCACAGCACCTGCATACCATGACAGCCTATGTATCCTACGTAAGCTGTATTTTTCCCCACGTATCTCCTCCTTCAAAACTGCATAAAAACGGGATTTGGCTCCAGAAGGACTCCACAGAAATCAGTGGGTTGATTATCTTGGACTCCAGCACATCAGCAACTCCAAGCAGAGGGAACAGGATCCACAGAAGGATGCCCAACTGACAAAGCAATAATTAGTATTTGGGTTTAGACTTTTGAACATCAGTGCAAACTCCCTCTCACCTTCCTCAAGTACCTGACAGGGGCCAGGAGGGTGCTGTCAAATGCTGGGGAGTGCAATAGGAGCCGGTCTAACAGTTCCATCCCTTGTCTGTTCCATTCAGCAGCCTTATTAGGCAAATGTTCTCCATTTCTCAGAAGAGAAAACTAGCCCTTTAAAGAAATATATCTGTAATAAAGGAAAAGTTTAATTCCTCCAGGTAAAAAGACTGGAAGATATTTAAGGCTTACCCTTCTTTCTTTAAGTTTGTTGAACTGGTATTTATTATGTGCCTATGCGGTATCCACAGACTCACTGAAAAATCATTTTCATTGGTTCTCAAGTTCCAGATAATAAAAGAAAACAACTCACATATTATCCCACCATTCAGAAATGGTCCCCAGTTAACACTCTGGCGTATTTCATTTCAGATTTTGAGGGGGTTCAAATGTTACGTGTAAGTTTATATGTTTTTTAATGAGACAATCCTAAGTATACAGATAGCTTTTAAATTGCTTTATTAACTTTACATCTTTCCATGCATAAGGGTGAAACTGGACTGCTGACAGAAACTTAGACTGGGTGCAAAGGTAATCTTCATTTAGAAGCTGGTAACAACGTGAGACCTAGCTAACACATAGAAAGGAGCCTGGTGACACAGTGGTTAAGGTTAACCCAAAAGGTCAAACTTTCATGACCACCACCAGCCACTCCCTCTGAAGGACAAAGATGGGCCAGTCTGCTTCTGTGAAGATTTATAACCTTGGAAACCCTATGGGACAGTTCTACTCTGTCCTACAGGGTCCATGAGTCAGAATCGCCTCCACTGCAAGGGGGTGGTCTTGGTTTGGGTTCAACACATAGAAATAATACAAAGTTTACAGCAAACGGATCAGCAAAGATATATTAGGAAAATGCAAAGAAGGAAAACAAAACAGCAAGAATCACAGTATTCATTTCATAGAAAATGGCAGCAGTCAAGGCATAAGGCAGAATTCATCATGATGGTCATGGTGATTAGAGAGCTCCCCCATTAGGATACGCAGACAATTCCTCAACTGCAGCTCTCTCAGTTTTCTCCTGATTTCTCTCATCTCCTCCATGAACATTTCCATATCCTCTCCATCTCCACCCACCCCGTCATTGACCTGCCTATTGGGTATGGCCCACCGAAAATTAGGGGCAAGGCGGCGAGCCTGTCCTCGCCGGTTATTTCCTGCAGGCTGCTGGCCTTCGCCCCTTCCCAAAGGGTGAGCTTCCTCTCCGTTCTGCACTGGGGCCTGCTCCATCTCTTCATTTGCCTGGTGGATATTTGCCATGATGAAATTTTCTTTCCCTGGGTGTTTTTCTTTGAATACAAATAATCCTAAAAGATAAACGTAAAAAGGGAATGAATACTTTCTGTACTGAACCAGGGGGATTCAGAGCTCTGGAATTCAAAGGTTGGTTTTTGCACGTTTCCCACTTGAAAGGACTCGAGCGCCCTCTAGGGGGCTCCCAATGCGCTCCTCTCCCTCCCCCCAAGCCCACCATTTTTCCTGCAGCTGCTTTGCCAGGCCTTTGCAGGCAGCAAAATGGAGGACAGGGCGGGGGGTGGGTGACAGGGGTCTCAGACTGGGCTCGGCCCCCGCCCCCGCCTCCTCACGGTCCCCCGCACCGACCTGGGCCTATACTGGCAGTCTCCTCCTCCTCCTCCCGATCCTCGCCGCCAGGTGCAATGCCGCGACCCTCAGACCTGCAGACGGCCGGGGTGGGGGGAGCGGAGGCTGCAAAGGCTGAGCGCTAGGCGCCGCCCCGCCGCCGCCCGGTTCCCTGGGACCCGGCCCCCCTCGCCACCCGCCTCCATCGCTACACCGCTGCCCCGCCCCCCGCATTGCTTGCCGTTTCCCTACGACCCAGGCGTGATTTCCCAGCGCTCTCTTAGTTGTTTTGCTGCCCTCCCTGGAACTCCAGCCGACTCTGTAGCCCCCTCCGCGGGTGCCACCATTTCTTTTCCCAAGAACGCTGGGTATGGGGAAAGCTGGCCGGGACCCATGGTGCTGTTCCCCAGTGCCCGCCGGCAGGTCTGCGGGCGACTGCGGCTAGATGAGGCGCGCGGGCCCCGGGCCTTACCTGCTATGCTTTGCCCGGGCCCGATGCCAGCCCACCGTGCGCCGGGCAGCGGGGAGCTGGTACCCAGACGCAAGTGACGACTGCACCGAAGCCTGCTTTGCGCTGCAACTCCTGGTCACGTGAGGGCCGCACGTCATCGCAGTGCTAGCCGTTCCCCTCCCCCCCCGGGGGGCGGGCAGAGCAGCAGGACCTCCACCTATACATCCTGTCATATATACAAGCAGATACCCCTTTCCGCCCCTTTGTGCACTGTGCTCCTTGGTGTACCGCCTCTCACTCATCTGGGTCCTCTCCAATCCCATGGTCCACAAGTGTCATGACCACCCTGCTGATAGAGTTTTTGCTTCTCTGGTTACCAGAGAGGGTCTGAGCCCTCCCCCACTCCTCTAAGGCCCTTGGCCTTTTCTGCTTTCTCTCCTCTTCTCCCTGGCCACTTGCTCCCCCCACACACCCCACAGATACTGCACACGCACAGCCACCAATGTCCACCATGTCCCCTGCAGACATATCCTTCTAGAAAATTTAGAAAGAGGTCTGGGGTGGGGAGGGCGAAGGGAAGTAGGGGGGTAGGGAGGCCAAGTGGGCCGTATACATCCCTCCTAATAATTTATCTTTTTAAATCAGCATGCCTCAAAAACTGAAAAACATTTTCATTTCTGGAACAAAATCAATCTGAGGAAGTAGAAAGCCTCATTATTTATGTTCACCTGTATCACAAAGAAAATAATTTCTCCAGGGACCGCATCATCCTTTTTTGAAACATACTAGTCTGTTTTCAAAATTTTGTCAAAAATAAATTAGAAATTGAGGGACTCTTTTTGAAAACAATTGTTTTTCAAAATGATCTGTGAAGTAAATTTTCAGTGAGAAATCCTGTTGTCAGATTTTAGTCATTTTATGTACATTTAAGGGATGTTTTTAATATCAGAATGGAGTGAGGGGTGGGCAAGAAGGAGCCTTTTCATCCCTAACCTTCCCAAAACACCCCAACAAATACCTCCTTGTAATGACCTCGAAAGTTAAAGCATATTATGCAGAATTTAGTCCCAAAGCCTTTTGGGCTGAACGTTTCAAACAAAAAAAATTAGATAAACTAAGGTGTGTGTGAAGCAAGTAAACCTAGTGTAAATGTTTTTTTTTCTCCAACTTGAAATCATTCCCCCCTCAAAATTATCATACCTAGAAAACAGAGATGCCATTGTGAAAGTGGCATGTTTCAGAAACATTATTTAGTAGCTGTTTGTTTATGATAAAGGAATTGTTGTTGTGTGCAGTTGAGATTCCAACTCATAGTGACACAATATGACAATGTAGGGCTGTCTCATAGAGTTTCCTGGGCCTTGAGGCCCAGCAGCTGGTACAGCGGGTGCCTAAGATGAAGAGCAAGCCGCAGTCACCAGTCATGGAGCTGAGCAAGGTGCCACTGATCCAGCGTGGTAGCGCCAAAGGCTTCTGACTGTCTACCTGCCCTTTATAAACCTCTAATTTATTTCATTGAATTTTTATTATTTGTTTTCCTGCAAGCAAAAAAAAAAGTTTTATTTTGTAATTATTGTGATTCCTGTGGCCCCAGCCTGGCCCAGCCCCCAGGAGAGGCCTGCTTGCCTGGGTTCCTATTGCCACCCACCCAGCCACCCCCAGCCCTGACCCCTGTAGGGGTCACCCGCTTCCAATGTCTAAGTGTCAGGGGAGAGCAGAGGCCCTGGGCAGCCTTCCGGCCCAGTCCATGGCAGTGGTGCCCCACTGAGCTGAGCTGTAGCTCGAGCTCGGCTAGGAGGCCCAGATGGGAGGTCGAGGCATGCATTCTCCCCGCAGGACAGCCAGCCGAAAAGCCTCATGTCTCCCCAGCCCCATTCCCGTGACCGCCAACAGTGATTTGGGCACCATGGCCCTTGTTTGGAAGAAGCTCCTTTGTCCCTGGCCACCTCCATTCCCGCCTTCCTGGACCCTGGGCCTCGGCCAGGTGGCACATGGCCTCCCTCCCTGCATGCCTGGGCTCAGGACCCACGGAAAGGCCGCTAGGAATGTGCTAAACCAGCCTGCCCAGCCCGAGGGCAGGGCTGGGCAGTGTCAGCAGCAGCGGTGAGAGGGCGCAGTGGGCTCAACCCTCCCCACACCGTACTTGAAAACAACTGGGCTATCCACCTCATGTCCGTCAGTGCCACTGCCCACAGCGCCACCTCCCCGCATGCCCCCTTGTGCCAGTCATGCTACTGTATGTGGTGCTGCCTCCCCTGGGGCTGGGGCGGCGCACCCTCCCCGTCCATTCATTCCCTGGTGCATTTCTTTGCTGACTTTTTAAATGTGATTTTAAAGAGTGGAAAATGAGATTATGTGGTGCCTGAAAAAAAAAAAAATGGACAGATGGACAGGCCTTTTCTCCAGCAGAACAAGGAATGGCTGGTGGGTTAGCAGATGACCACTTAACTATTACTCCACCAGGGCTCCTGAATTAAGTGTTATATGCACCACTGAGGCAAGACTGGCCAGAAAAATAAAAGCTCACTTCTCAAGTTTTGTTGCCAAACTCCTATGTTGTTGTTGTTATGTGCCATCAAGTCGGACCTGACTCATAGCAACCCCTCCTTGGGTTTCCCAAGGCAGTATCACTACAGAAGTAGGATTGCCCAACCTTCCTTCTGAGGAGTGGCTGGTAGGTTTGAACCACCAGCGTTCTGGTTAGCAGTCAAGTGCCTTAGGCACTACGCTACCAGAGATCCTGTGCTAACTACCCCCCCCCAAAAAAAAAAAAAAAAACAAACTCCCTGCCATTGAGTTGGCTCGTAGCAAGCCTTCCTTGGGTTTCTGAGGCGGTATTTCTATGGAAGTAGATTGCCCAGTCTTCCTTCTGAGGAGTGGCTGGTGAGTTTGAAGCGCCAGCCTTCTGGTTAGTAGTCAAATGTCTTAGGCACTACACCACCAGAACGCTTAATTCTTTCCTTAGTTGGATCCAGTTGTCTTTAAAATTCATGAGTGCACAGGGGTATTTCTTCTACTTTGCATACCCAGTGACTTAATAGAGTTCTTGCACCAAGTAGGTAATTAGTGAATATTTGTTGAATGAATGGATCCAATACTGAGACTAATTGGGTGCTTTTCATCTAGGGGACTTTATTTAGCCCAATCCAAGAAAGTTTTTATGAAGTTTAGGAATTACCTAGAAAAAAACCTCTGAAATGGGAAAAGCCACTGTGAATGAACCTTTGAATGTGAAGTTTGTTGTTGTTGTGTGCTGTCGAGTCAGACCCGACTCATAGCGACCCCTCCTTGGATTTCTGAAGCAGTATCACTATGGAAGTAGATTGCCCAACCTTCCTTCCGAGGAGTGGCTGGTGGGTTTGAACCACCAGCCTTCTGGTTAGCAGTCAAGTGCCTTAGGTACTACTCTACCAGAGCTCCTAATGTGAGACTTAGCGAGTGGAATTTTTTTTTTTCCTCTCTATGAGTAAATGCTTTGCTATAGTCCTTGTGGCTCACCTTGGGTAAGGCTTTTGTTTTAAATCACTAAATTTTGTTGAATGAAAACACATTTGTATATTTTCCTGGTTAGATGTTAGGCTACATAGGAGGTTAGCTATAACGAGGGAATGTTTTGAGACAGGCACACATCGTCCTGAATATGATGTTATCTTTCGTACAGTGTGTGATGATGGGTCATTTGAGATCTTTCTTTGTCCTAGAGTTTTCTGAGGAGTTGAATGGTTTGGATTTTACATGAGAAATATGAAGGATAGATAACCTGTTGAAAACAAAATTACAACAATTTTCAAGGCCAGGTGAGAAGGGCACCAGAGTCTTAGTATGGGACTCATGTGCCTGTGCCCCAAAGAGCAGAGAGAAGGTGAACTGGCTTGATGGCTCTTACCCTGAAGTAATACAAGGGTAGTGTAGTACCGGAAGGGAGACTAAGTTTACTTGGGGAAGTGCAGGGTTTGTGAAAAGAATCTCTCCCTTCTTCCTACTTCTTGCGATGGTGGTGGATGGTAGTGGGAGATGGTTCCCTTCACCAAAGCAAGGGAATGGAATCTCAAAAGAATTGTGTGTATAGTTTAGGGATATCTATAAGATGTTAAAATTTACTTCTCATTCCTCAGCTGGATTTTTGCTTCACCACTGGGATTTTGAGCTACATAAGGAGCTCTGGTGGTGTAGTGGTTAAGGCGTTTGGCTGCTAACCAAAAGGACAGTGGCTCAAACCCACCAGCCACTCTTTGGAAGAAAGATGGAGCAATCTGCTTCTGTAAAAATGTACAGCCTTGGAAACCCAACGTGGGTTGGGATTGACTGGACGGCACTGAGTTTTGTTTTGTTTGGTTTGGTTTAGACTCAGCCAATGAAAACCCTATGGATCACAATCCTATCATGGGGATTGCCCAGGACCAGGTATCATTTCATCGGGTTTGCATGGAGTCCCCATGAGTCAGGGTAAAGGGCCAGAATGTCTCACTTGCAAAGTTCACAGGTCTGGAGAGGTATGAAAAATAAATTCTGCCATGCTTGCAGGCTCCAGAGTCAGGGCTGGGGAGAGTGAAGCTATTGAGATATAGGCTTGCCAGGGATGGTTACAGAGTAGGGCTGGTACATCACAGGAATCTCCTATGAGGTTACCATCTATGAGTCATATGCAAGACATGACCCAATTTCCCAGTGTGCCACCAAAACCGAAGGGAACTGCTTGGATGTGAGCACTTATCAGTGGCCTCTGTAGAAATCAAGCTAGAGCCTCTGTGATGATTAATTGCAGGGTAACAGTCCTACTCTAAGTAGTCAGGCAAGGTGATGTCATTTTATCCCCCTCCTCCAAACTCTGAAACCATCTGAATAAACATAGAGAAAGAGGAATGCAAGATACAACACTTCTCTGCCATGCACGTATTCCAAACCAGTACCCACAATTCTAAGCTTCTCTGAAGGAACAAGGAAAAGATAGTCTGAGCCCGAGTGGGCTCTGTGGGTGTGGATATCTCTGCTCCTGCCTAGAGGGGTTCTTTAGTGTCTTCTTGAGGTTTCATTGCTGCACTTAAAGTTATCTCTTTTTCTCTAAATTTAAGCCCCATTCAACAACTCTGGTCGTGTAGTGCCTAAGGCATTTAGCTGCTAACTAGAAGGTTGGCAGTTCAAATGCACCAGCCACTCTGTGGAAGGAAGATGAGGCAATCTACTTTATGTAAAGATTTACCACCTTGGAAACCCAATGGGCGTCACTATGAGCAGGAATCTACTCTATGGCTGTTGTTGTTGTTGTTATGTGCCGTCGAGTATTAACAAACTGAAGTTAAGTGTTAAGAACATAGGAAATTATGCCTGCTGCAGCTTTCCTGTAAGTTGTGGCCATGATAAATTTGATTCCAAGACCTTTTCAGAATGGGAAATGGACCTGGTGAAATCTTAAGAGTATCACCGTGAGAGTTTGGAACATGTGGCAGATAATGTATTTTGTTCAGGATATCTAGGCTGAAGTATAAAAAGCTGGGAGGCTAAGGTATCAGAATATGGAAGGAACACATATTCAGCACCTCATTGTAAGCCAGAGAGCAGTGGAATATTATTTTCTATATTTCAGGGACGGCAGATGCTATCTCAACACACTTAAGAGACCCCTGGCCTCTCTTGTTTTCAGGACTCTGGTGGAAAAGAAGCACTGCCCTGTATAATCTCTTACATTTATGACTTGAGCTAGACTATGTATGGGCTACTATGTATATTATGTATAGAACTCCTTTGAGCCTTCTAGCTTCAGGTTTACACTGATACCATTCCTGTTTTCCCTTGAATTTAGGGATTAGTTTAGAAAAGTATCAGAAAAGTCATGTGTAAACATTCACGAGGTCGCTTTACTTTGCCTGACTATTGCTACTCTCATATATGCTTCACTGCTAATACCCAGTGCAACGAAGGGAACCTGATCCTTCACACAAATTGAAAAGACAAAGAACAAACTGGAGAAAAATATCTGAGCCATTTGTGGATGAAAAAATATACTTAATGTCCATTATCTTTAATGAGCTCTTACAAAATAACAAGAAAAGGAAAGCAAAATAGAAAACTGAGCACAGAATAAACAAAACAAACAAAATCTATTGCAGTCAAATCAATTCGGACTCGTGGCAACCCCATGTGTTACAGAGTAGAACTGAGCTCCATAGAATTTTCTTTTTTTTTTTATTAGGATTTGGGTGAAGATTTACAGAGTAAATTCACTTTTCATACAGCAGTTCACATATACTTTGTCTCATGTCA
>NW_006922790.1:145383-148138 GCF_000298275.1 Orycteropus afer afer
TTGCCCCTTGTCAGCTCATAGAATTTTCTTGACTGTAATCTATGGAAGCAGATTGCGAGGTGTTTCTTTTGTGGCACTGCTGGGTGACTTCAAACTGCCAGCCTTTTAGTTAGCAATGCCACTGCCATCGACTCAATTCCAACTCATAGAGACCAATTAGGGCAGAGTAGAAGTGCCCCATAGGGTTTCCAAGGCTGTAAATCTTTACAGAAGCAAACTGCCTCATCTTCCTTGGGGCAGCTGTCCAAACCACTAACCTTTGGGTTAGCAACCAAATGCTTTAACCACTGCACCACCATTGTTCTTTGCAAATTGTCTTACCCCTCAATAATAGTTCTTTACTTTTAATTTCAACTGGACTCGATGACAGGAAACAGCATAGGCAGGGCTCCTATTCTCAAAGATCTTCCATTACAGTGGGTATAAACAGAAAACAAGTAATCAAATGAATAAGATAATTTCAGATAGGGATAAGGGCAAGAAGGAAATAGAACAGAGTAATGTGATAGAGTGACTGGGTGAAAGCAGCCTAGGGTACACAGGCTACTTTAGATTAATCAGCTAAGGCTTCTTTGAAGAAATTATTTGCATGGGGGCCTGGTGATGAGAAAGAGCAGTCCAGGAAGAGGGATTACAAAGTGTAAAGGACCTGAAGTGAGAAATTATTTAGCACCTTTAGGAATAGAAAGAGAGCTGCTGTGACTATTGCATTACTAGCAAAGCCAGAATTAGTAAGAGATCAAGTTAGAGATGGGGACAAGAGCAATATCAGGAAAATCTGTTGTTGTTAGGTGCCATCGAGTTGGTTCCAACTCAGAGCGACCCTATGTACAAGAGAACAAAACAGGCCTGGTCCTGCGCTATTCTTACAATCATTGCCATGTTTGAGGCCATTCTTGTACCTATTATGTCAATCCATCTTGTTGAGGGTCTTCCTCTTTTCCAGTGACCCTGTACTTTACCAAGCATGATGTCTTTCTCCAGGGACTGATCTTTCCTCATAACATGCCCAAAGTACATGAGTCATATTAACTGGTTTTCCTTGTAGGCATATGGATATTATCTTGCCACTGACAGCATTATAGTTCAGGATAGATCTTGAAATGTTCATTTTGATGATGAATGAGATGACATTCCTCTTCAATTTATCATTCCTGGCACACTAGACCACATGATTGTCCCATTCCAGATGACCAATATCAATCCATTTCAGTTCATTAATGCCTAGGGTAACTATCTTGAAGCGTCCCATTTCATTTTTAACAACTTCCAATTTTCTTAGGTTCACTTGTGTGCTGACTGTGTAGTGATATACAAAGTCATCAGAATGTGTTGGAAATGTTGTTGTTGTTGTTGTTATGTGCCCTCGAGTTGGACCCGACTCATAGCGACCCCTCCTTGGGTTTCCGAGGCGGTATCACTACGGAAGTAGATTGCCCAACCTTCATTCCCAGGAGTGGTTGGTGGGTTTGAACCGCCAGGCTTCTGGTTAGCAGTCAAGTGCCTTAGGCACTACGCTACCAGAGCTCTTTGTGTTGGAAATAGGAGAATAAAATAAACATTATTTTTAATGCAAGTTATGAAATAATATGTACAGAATTATTATAGATTTCTTATACATACATAATGATGAAAAATAGCACTTTTATAAGTGCTATATATGTCAGATGTTGTATATGTATATTCGTTATCAAATTTCATCTTCTCAAAAATCCTATGAAGTCAATAGTAATATTATCCCCTATTTTACAAATAAGAGAATTGCAGGATAGAGAGGTTAAGCAACAGAAAAGAAATGGCAGAGCTGGAATTCAAACCCATATAGTTTAGTTCCTGAGTCTATGCCCTTAACTACTATTTAGTTTCATTTATTAATAATTACAAAAGCTATGGTAACATAGTGCCCAAGGCACTTGACTGCTAACCAGAAGGTTGACAGTGCAAACCCACCAGCCACTCCTTGGAAGGAAGGTTGGGCAATGTGATACTGCCTCGGAAACCCAACGACGGGTCGCTATGAGTCAGGTCCGACTCAATGGCATATAACAACAACAACAACAACATATCTCATTTATTCCTTTATTCATTCAACATATATTACTTGATATTGTTTGAGCAGCATTTTGTGCTAGACACTGCCTGCCCATACCCACATAATCACTTTCAGGTCCTCACTTGAAACAAAAAACTCACTGCCATTGAGTCAATTGCAACTCATAGTGATCCCCTTTGGGTTTCTGAGGCGGTAAATCTTTACGGAGGTAGATTGCAACTCTTCCTTCCACGGAGTGGCTGGTAGGTTTGAACCGCCAGCCTTCTGGTTAACAGTCAAATGCATTAGGCACTGCACCACCAGAGATCCTTAGGTCCTCATTTAAGAGTTCTTATTTCCAGAACATAGCCCTTTGCACCTAATAAGGATATAATAAATATGCACTCACTTCGGCTGGTATTGATTGAGCACGTAACAACAACAACAAAAAATTATATGCCAGGCAAAACCCTAGGGATATAAGGGAAAACAAGTACATATAGCCTACATATTCTCATGGAGCTCACTGTTTAATGGGATGAAACCAGAAGAAGAGTGTAATGTGGTAAAGTGCTGATAGGGGCACTGGGAACACAGGGGAAGGGGACCTAAGCCAAATGCAGAGGTGCTGAGGCCAGCAAAATCTTCCAGGAAGAAATCATGTCTAGGAGATAGAATTCTGGCATAATAGTGTGAGGAGATCTGTGAACCAGCTCTCCAGTG
>NW_006922790.1:148308-149181 GCF_000298275.1 Orycteropus afer afer
TTAAGACAACTGTTTAAAGTCTCTGGAAATGGTCCTAATGGAAAACACCAAATAAAGAAACATATACTCAAGGAAATCTATGAACATTGGGACGAAAAATGAGTCTGTGGTATTTGAACCAAAAGCTGGCCCCTCCCTCCCCACTCCCAGCTCAAGGAGACAAAATCTCTACTCCTGACTGGAAGCCAAGAATAGAGCTGCCTAGAGCTCCCATCCCCCTCCCCCCAGTCAGTTCAGAGGAATTTCTTTCTAAGAAGAGCAAATATCAGCATTTCTCATCCTGCCCCCAACTACCTGTTGCTAGGGGTAAGTTCTGGATAAGTGCAGTCAAGAGGTTGGGTCTCTCTTCTTCCACACAGCCCTTTCTTATGGAATGGTGGCTCTACCTTGGTCACAGGATGCTGCGAGTTCTGGGGCTCTGATTACCCTTGCATCAGCTGGTAAGCAGTAGTTCCTTACCAGGAGAAGCAAGCCAAAAAGACCAGACTATTGCCTCCCCCTCCACCCAGTGCTCAGCTCTTAAACCAGGGGTATTATTCAGAGAGAAATGTGTCATTGTCTCTGTCCCTAGATCCAGAATCCTGGCTCAGAGATTTTGCCCAGGGAAAGAAGCAGGCCACAAAACAAATCTAGTGTAATTGTAAAATATTTGCCAATAACACCACAAAGAGGTAGGTGCAAGCAAAGTTGTATCAGGCTAAGGAAACACAAAAAAACAAACCAAACCCACTGCCATAGAGTCATATCTGACTCACAGCGACCCCTTCTTGGGTTTCCCAGGCAGTATCACTACAGAAGTAGATTGCCCAACCTTCCTTCCAAGGAGTGGCTGGTAGGTTTGAACTGCCAGCCTTCTGGTTAGCAGTCAAATGC
>NW_006922790.1:149861-163132 GCF_000298275.1 Orycteropus afer afer
AACATTAAATGTGAATGGATTAAATAATTGTATTGAAAGGTAGGGACTGTCACACTAGATAGAAAAGAAATAAACTGTCTACAAAATATACATTTCATAGTCAAAGATGGTGGAAAGTAAATGATAGAAAAATACATATTATGCAGAGAGCAATTGTAAGAAAGCTGAGTGGCTATACTAATAACAGACAAAATAAACTATAAAACAACAACAAAAAAATGTTACTAGAGAAGAGACATTTTATAATGATGAAAGGATCAATCCTTCAGGAAGATAAAACAATCACAATACATCTAATAACCACAACCAAACCAATCTCACTGCCATCCAGTCGATTCTGACTCATAACAACCCCTATTGGATTTCTGAGGCAGTAAATCTTTACAGAATTACTGTAAAGGAAGATTGCCCCATCTTCCTTCCACAGAGTGGCTAGTGGATTTGAACTGCCAACTTTCTGGTAAGCAGTCAAATGCCTTAAGCACTAAGCCACAAAAGAACCCTAAAATATATGGAGCAAAAATGAGCAGAACTGAAGGGAGAAATGGAAAATACAACAATGATACTTGGAAATGTCAATACCATGCTTTCATTAATAGATAATTAATAGATAGATTAGTAGAACAAGAAGGCAGGAGATCAAACAAGGAAAAAAAAAAGACTTGAATATCACTGTACATAGTCAATTCTCATTGTTCACAGTTTTCGTTCTTATTGTCACCACAAACACTTAATGAATACTAAACATGCATTGTTCAACCTCAGCTGCAATTTTTCACTACTGTATGCATGCACATATCCACAGATAACTGTAAAAGTGGCTTGAGGTGGCATAGTGCCTAAGGCATTTGACTGCTATCCAGAAGGGTAGCAGTTCAAACCCACCAGCCACTACTTGGAAGGAAGATTGGGCAATCTACTTTCCTAGAGACACTGCCTCGGAAACCCAAGGAGAAGAAGGCTGAAATAGAAGGTTGAGGGAGCCCCTCATCGAAACCTGCAAAACCTTTACAAGCTTACAGGCAGGATTAAAGTAGACCTTGATCTTACTGACTAACTCACTGTTTTTCCTTTCCTTTATCATTCTCTTCTGAGTAAACAATGAAAAGAAATCTCACTGCCATGGAGTCAGATCTGACTCATAGTGACCCCTCCTTGGTTTCCAAGGCAGTATCACTACAGAAGTAGATTGTCCAATCTTCCTTCCAAAGAGTGGCTGGTGGGTTTGAACCGCCAGCCTTCTGGTTAGCAGTCAAATGCCTTAGACACTGTCCCACCAGAGCTCCTAAGGAAACAGTATGCAAGCAAGCAAGGAGTAAACAGTATAGCCAGTCTTTATTTACCCTGGAAAAGGAGACATGGCCCTGGGGCAACCAAGATCAGGAGGAAGTGGAGACATTCCTGCAGACAGAGAGGCCTGAAGTTGTCCACTCCCATACTCTCTCCCTTTGCAGAATAAAATCCCTCTACACAGGTGTGAGGCACCTGGAAGACCAAGGACAGTTTCTTTATCACTGACCAGAAGAAAGGTGGAGAGACTACAAGACAAATCCAACTCATTCTGTAATGGAAAGGAAAACACTCTTAGCATCCCTAAGACCTATCCCCCTCTGGCCCGATTCCCTTTAAAAACCCTAACCATTCCCCAGCTCAGGGAGGTGGACATCTTGGAGAAAAGATTCTCACTGTCTCCTTGGGTATCGATGCTCAATAAACCTTTTGCTTTCTTTCTTCAACCTTTTGTGATTATTGGCTCTTTGCGACAACACTATGAGTCGGAAATGACTTGATGGCAGTGAGTTTTTTGTTTTGTTTTGTTTTTGGTAGGCAAGTTCACGAATACAGAATGTGCAAATAATGAGATGAACTGTAGACCTAACAGATATCTATAACTCACTGCTGTGGAGTCAGATACGACTCTTAGTGACCCCTTTTTGGGTTTCCCAGGTGGTATCACTACGGAAGTAGATTGCCCAATCTTCCTTCTGAGGAGTGGCTGGTGGGTTTAAACTGCCAGCCTTCTGGCTGGCAGTCAAATGCCTTAGGCACTATGCCACTAGAGCTCCCACAGGTATCTGTAGAACCCCAAAAAACAATAACAGAAACAACCCCTCCCCCCCAAAGAAAACCCCAAACTCAATGCCATTGAATTGATTTCCAACTTACAGCAACTCTATAGGACAGAGTAGAACTGCCCCATTGGGTCTCCAAGACTATAAATCTACGGAAGCAGGCTGCCACATGTTTCTCCCACAGAGTGGCTGGTGGGTTCAAACCATCAGCTTTTGGGTTAGCAGTCAAGCACTTAACCACTCTGCCATCAGGGCTCCTCCATCTATAGAACGCTCCACACCAAAACACCAGAATATACATTCTCCACACTGGCACAAGGAATATTTTCCAGGATGGACCATATGGTAAGCCATGAAACAAACTCAAATAAATGTAAGAAGATGGAAATCACCCAAAGTATGTTCTCTGACCACAGTGGAATGAAAGTAGATATCAATAACACAATAAATAATTTGGAAAATTCACAAATATGTAGAAATTCAACTGCACATTCTAAATAACAAATGGGTCAAAGAAGAAATCAAAAGGTAAAGTAGAAAATACTCTGAGATGATAAAAAAGAAGACACAAAATACCAAAATTTAAGAAAGGTAGCCAAAGCAGTGTTTAGCAAGAAATTTATAGCTGTAAATGCCTATATGAAGAAAGAAGGATCTCAAATCAATAGCCTAACCTAGTACCTAAAGAAACTGGAAGAACAGCAAACTAAGTAAGCATGACAAAAAGAAGGAAGGAAATAATAAAGATTAGAATATAAATTAATAAAATAAAAATTATAAAAACAATAGAGAAAACCAATGAAACCAAAACTTGGTTCTGCAAAAAAGATAAGCAATATTTACATATGTTTAGTTATATTGACTAAGAAAAAGAGAGAAGAGTCTTAAACTACTAGAATCAGAAATGAAGGAGGAGGCATTACTACTGTCCTTACAGAAAGAAAAAAGATGATAGTGGAATACGATAAATAATTGTATGCCAGTGAATTAGATAACTTAGATAACCCTAAATGTTAGTGTTCAAGGTGTGTCTTACGACCTCTGTTCTTTTCATTGTATATGCTTTTCCAGGCTGATCTCATGTGTTCTCTGAGTGTTCACTGCAATCTAAATACTTGGTGACTCCCAAATTTGCGTATTGACCCAGGAACTCTCTCGTAATATCCAGAACCAATAATTACCTTTAGGATTCTCACCTCAATGTCCCATCTTCCCCTTTTTCCTTTCCCTACTCTAAATCTGTGCCACTTTCTCTTTGCAATCTCAGTAAAGGGCACTATACTATCTCACCAAACCAAACTCGCTGCCTTCGAGTCAGATCTGACTCATAACAGGCCTAGACTTCTGCATTGCCCAATCTTCCTTACGAGGAGCAGCTGGTGGGATGCAGTCAAATACCTTAGACACTATGCCACCAGAGCTCCTAAATAAGAGTTGATCGTAATGATCAAAATCTGAATTTTTGGTAAGTAACCACAGGTGCAAGACACAGCAGAGCACCACATCAAGTAAATTACAATTTCACAGAACCAGGCATTGAACCAGGTTTTGGGGCCTGAAGCTTATGCAATTTGGGAGGAGCGCTCAACAAACACTATGAAATTACAAATACACACATAAAAAAGTAAATATTTACTTAGAATGAGGTAAGAAATAAAAACGAGTTACAAACTTTAAATAGCTGAACAATAGCACATACATCCCAAAATCCAGAAAAATAGTGTACTTTTTGTTATTAATTACATGTCTATCATGATGATGTTGCTTTTTTCCCTACGTTTTTGGCTGCATATTCTTTGCTCATCTTTTCATATAGCAAAGATGTTATAATATCATTTTCTATAGAGAGACTAAGGAGCTCTGGTGGCGTAGCGGTTAAGGCATTTGGCTGCTAACCAAAATGTCGGTGATTCAAACCCACCAGCCACTCTGCGGTCTGCTTCCATAAAGATTTATAGCCTTGGAAACCCAATGGGAGTTGTTATGAATCAGAATCAACTCAACATGAGTTTTTTTCTTTCTTTTTTTTTAGAGAGATTATAAAAACAATTCAGTTTTTCCTTTAGCACAATTAGCTGAAATGTCTATTCTATTATTGATAATTTCAAAAAGTATATTTCAGCTTTATAACTTTTATTGATAATGTCATGTACATTTTTGGAATTGTTAAATTTGGGAAAACATTTATGATGCTTCTTTGATATACAGTGTAACATTTAAGGATGTTTTATATACACTGTGCCATAACTAATCTTAAATACTCTTTGCCTCCACATCTCTCATTAACCAAGGCCTTGAAAGGGGCCTGTGCAAGTGATAACCCCTAAAGCTAAAGCTTAAAGGTCACAGAGCAGTAAATCTACTTCTGACAGAACTGAAGGACATAAGCCTACAGAATACAATAGTCCACTAAATTGTCCCCTCGAGGAGTGGAAGAAAACTCAAACTACAAAATATCAAAGTGAAATTGAAGAATGGGGTTAGGGGAGACGAACAACTAAGAGCTTCCAGAAAGAGGAAAAACAGATCACATAAAAGAATGGGAATCACACTGCATATCACAATTTTCAGAAATTGCACAAGAAGATAGCACACACTGGGTCAATGCCTTTAAAAAACCTGAGAGAAAAATGAATCTAGAATTCTATACTCAGCTAAATTATCCATCAAGTGTGAGGCTAGAATAAGAACATTTTCATACATGTAAGGACTCAAATTAATTCCAGTACATCCTTTTGGAGAAGCAATTTTATTAAGCACTCTAGCAAAATGAAAGAGTACATCAATAAGGAAGAGATGAGATCCAGGAAACAGTGGATTTGATACAGAAAAGGAACTAAGATAGGTAATTCTGAGGAGCCAGCTATACAAACTTAGAAGTCTACAAAGGAATGGGAGGATGGTGGGTTATAGGACAGAGGTCTTCAGAGGGAAACAAAAAGGACTGAGAGACTATTTGGAACTGTACTTGAATGTTTGCAAAATTGTCTGCTAATGTGTGAAAGATTTTTGGTACATTGAATTTAAAAAAATGCACATACACAAACCTCAATATGTGCATAATCAAGCAAATTGAGGGAAAAATGGTAGTAATTAACTCTGAGAAAATAAGCCTTTTCATACTTTTTCATATTTTGGGCTTCCAAAGCTGTAAATCTTTACAGAAGTAGATTGTCCCATCTTCCTTCTGCAGAGCAGCTGGTGGGTTTGAACCATTGACCTTCTGGTTAGTAGCAAAATGCTTTATCCACTCTGCCACGAGAGCCCTTTTTGTGTGGGTATTGATGATATGAATAAGAATCAAAAATCAAAGTACATTTCAACATGATACTTGAAGTTGGTATCTTATGTTCTGCTAATTTTGCATTTCTTGATAACCAGATAAGCTGAACATTTTAAAATACCCAAGACTGGACAATCTACTTCCGCAGTGATACCGTATTGAAAATCCAAGGAGGGGTCGCTATGAGTTGGCTTTGACTCTATGGCAGTGAATTGGGTTTATTTATTTATTTATTTATTGGTTTTTATTGGTCACTTATAAATCTTTGTTAATTATTTAAATCATGTGCCCATTTTATGATTTGTGTGGTCCTCTTTTACTACTTTATGGTGCCTTATGTGGAAAGAATGCTAGCTCTTTGATTCTTGGGTAATTTTCCCATTTCTATTAATTCTATATGTATTAGGCCACATAGAAGTTTTAAAATTTGATGTATATAAATAAATAATTTCCTTCAAATGTTTTGGCTTTGCTTGTATGCTTATCTGCCTACTTTCCTCTCATTCAGAAAATTCAAGACCTATTATGTTCCAGATGCTATCCTCGTGCTGGACGTACAGTTCACAAGATTGTTGTTGTTGTTGTTGTTATATGCCATCGAGTCGGCCCCGACTCATAGCGACCCCTCCTTGGGTTTCCGAGGCGGTATCACTACAGAAGTAGTATTGCCCAACCTTTCTTCCGAGGAGTGGTTGGTGGGTTTGAACCACCAGCCTTCTGGTTAGCAGTCAAGTGCCTTAGGCACTATGCTACCAGAGTTCCTTCACAAGATTGACAAGGGTCCTTTCATGAACCTTAGGTACTAATGTGATGAGTCAAACATTTCATTAGCAAATGCATACATAAGTAAGAAACTTTAATAGGTCTGAATGTTATTAAAAAACAAACAAACAAACAGACTCACTGCCATCAGTCAGACCCAACTCATAGTGACCCCTCATTGGGTTTCCAAGGAGGTCTCACTATGGAAGTAGATTGCCCAATCTTCCTTCCAAGGAGTGGCTGGTGGGTTTGAACCACCAACCTTCTGGTTAGCAGTCAAATGCCATAGGCACTACACCACCAGAGCTCCTCTGAACGTTGTGAAAAAAATAAAACAGGATAATGTGCTAGAGAATGATGGCTGTGGCAGAGGGTTTAATTTAGACAAAATTAAAGAGGAAAGGTCTCCCTCACAAGATGACATTTTTGCTAAACCTAACTCACATGAAAGGTTCAGCTAAACAAGATCATTATTCTAGGTAGAGGGAATTACTTACTTAGTATCAGTTGCATTCAGTCGACCCCAACTCATGGCAACCCCATGTGTGTCAGAGGAGAACTATGCTTCACAGGGATTTCAATGGCTGCCTTTTTGGAAACCTGCTGAAGTTCCTGAGTGGACTCAACTGCCAACTTTTGGTTAGAGCTAGAATAAGAAGTACAAAGGCCTTCCTTAAGGTAGGAAAGAGCTTGAAGTGTTTGAGGACAACAAATAAGTAAGTGGTGAGGAGTGAGCAAAGGAAAGTGGTAGAAGATTCAGTGTGAAAGGTAAATGAGCAGCTGGATCATGCAGGACCTTATAGGCCATTGTAAGGATTTTGTCTTCTACTCTGAATAAGATGAGGGCCATTTGAGGATTCTGGGCAGGGGAATGACATGATCTGACTTAGGTATTAATGGCTGCTGTGGAGCTGAAACTGGAGAGGGGCAAGATTAGAAGCAAGGGCACTGGTTTGTAGATTGTTATTGTAGGCCAAGTAGGTCATCCAAGAGATGATGGTGGCTTGGATTAGGACTGCAGTGGTGGAGACGGTGAGAAGTGAATAGATATCTTGTGATGGTATAATCCAGAGGTTCTCTTCATGGATAGGATGTGCAGGACAAAGAAAAATAGAAGATGCAAAGATCACTCTTAAGGACGGATGAAACCCCCAAGATTATGAGCCCTACTCACCCTTCAGGTCTGGAGTTGAACTCACTCCTGTGGTTTCCAGCTGAAAAATAGACAGGCATATAGGGTGAATATTTACACCAGGTATGTACACTTCTTAGAACAATCAACCATGGGAGACCAGAAGGACAGTATCTGCACAGGGAGATAGCTCAGAGGGCAGGAATGTGTAGGAAAGGACACAGGGAAAGGGTAACCAGAGGGAGGAACTGAGAAGAAAGCTGTTACATTATGGAGATTGCAATCAATGTCATGAAACAAAATGTTTATGAACTGTTGTATAGAGAACGAGTTTGCTCTGTAACTTTCACCCAAATAACACATACACACACACAAAGATCACAATCACTCTTAAGTATTTGGCTTGAGCAACTACATAGTTGGTGGGACCATTTAAGATGGAGAAGATTGGAGGATAAGCAGGTTTCAGAAAAAAAATCAAAACTCCTGTTTTGAAATGTTACATTTGAAGTAGATATTAATAGAAATCTGGGTGGATATAGATCAAGGTGGAGGTTCAATATATGTATTTTGAATTCATGGGAGAGGTAAAGGTTGGAGAATTAGAAGAGAGAGGAATTGGCATATAGATGATATTGAATCTTGGAACTAAATACAAATACTTAAAGAGAGATGTAAAACAAAACAACAAAAAAAAGTAAAAAAGTGCCCAGTATCAAAATCTGAGGAGCCCAAACATTTAAAGATGAAATAAAGGCGAAAGTGTCAGTAAATGGACAAGATGATGAAAAACCAAGACAATGTTTTATCATGTAAGCCTGGAGAACTTTCACAAAAGGAATGAATCTCACTAAAGGTTAAAGCCAAAGTCTTTAGGATGGCCTAACAGACCTTGTTACACCTGTACCACTCCACCCCCTCTTTGTAACCTCTTTCATATCAATCTCCCACTACTCTCCTGATAGCTCAATCTGCACCAGCCACTATGGCTTCCTTGATGTTTTTTTGATCATTGCCATACTCCTATCACAGGGTCTTTGTCCTACTCTTCGTGTATTCCTATTATTTCCTACTTTTCATTCTTCACTAAAAAAAAATTTGCTGCTAGAGTCATGCTCCATCCATTAACCTGGACACACTGAATGGTCTCATCAACTTTGTTACTAAGTGTAAAAAGTTAGTCTCAGTCCCAGGGTTCCTCTTGTTACATACCAAAAAATCAAACCCACTGCCATCAAGTCAATTCTAACTCATTGCAACCCCCATAGGGTTTCCAAGGCTGTAAATCTTTACAGAAGTGGATTGCCTCACCTTTCTCCTGCGAAGTGACTGGTGAGTTTGCGCTGCCAGCCTTCTGGTTAGCAGCCAAATGCCTTACCCACTGCACCACCAGAGCTCTTTTATTTTCATTGTAGTTATTTACTTACTTCCCAAGCTGATGCCTGCATCTTTAGCCACTTTGGCAGCCTGGATGCCACTTTCTCTGGCAGATACTATTTCAGAGGGAAGCAGAATTATTTTGACAAAACTGATGGATGCAGCTGTTTTTGCAAAGGCTCTTGCAAAACACTGTTGTCAGGATATCAAATAACTGCTCTTGGATGCTGATATGTATGTGAGGCTCCCCTCCCTTGTCCCTCACACTACCTTGAACTTTCCTTGCAGAGAACAGATCAGCTTTTCTCTTAGCGCTTACTTTTTTTTTTTTTTCTTTAACAAAGGCTGTTGTGATTAGATCCATATGGGAGCTGGGGCTGATTTTCAAACACACTCTCCAGTCAGCTTCCCAGTGAAAATTTTTGCATGAAATTACTCCTGTCTTTAGAGACCTGATGAGGCTACTGGCTTTGCTCCTCTGCCTATTATTTTGTGGTGTCATGGTACCTATGTCTTAGTGTAACTATAGAATCCCTTGTAGATTGCTTACCTTTAGTTTCTTAGTTGATACTCTTCATTCAGCTAATCTTAGGATTCGATTAAAATTCTCTTAAGTAAAAAGTAGAAATAGTAACAAATGGTCTGTTTACATCCTACAGTATAATTCATTATCTCCTGCAGCTAATTTGGAATTAGAAATCAAAATTTGTGGTTTTAGGCAAAGCTTGGCATTTATATTAGGGTTAATGCAGTGAGAAAATAGTGCTCTTGGGAGAGGCAATCCTCAAGGGCTGTGCATGTTCTTGTTGGGTATGTTAAGAATGCAAGGCCCTGACCTCTGTTCACCTGAGGCATTTCTCAGAGTTATGTTTGCAGTGAGCAACCTTGAGTCTCCCTGGACACAGAAAAAGTTTGTTTCTGCTTTATTATAAAAGCAGTGAATCTCCAAAATTCAGCATATTCCTTCTGCGACAGAACCCATTACATGTGTAGGCATCTGTCATATACTGTGTTGCCATGTGATTGGGGGTCATGGGGAACCAACATAAACTAACACAAAGCGCTGGCTACTGCTTTTGCCATGAGTAATAACGTTTTTTGTCTGACCCAGAAGGCTAGAATCTTCTACCAGCATTCATGAAAAAACAGGCTGTTATCTTGTATGTAGGGTAAAATCTCAGACTCTGCATAGTTCCTAACAGATATTATCCCTAAATCAATTATGCCAGGACAATGTTTCCCACAGGATTATTTTTGTCATATCTGTGTACCACCTATGCTATTAATATTTTGTTCTATTTAATGTTCTTCAAATTAACTCACTTATTTAATTTTAATACTTTCTTTGAAAATGACTTTATAATATCACCCTAAACTACCATGATCTTCTTTTAAAAAGTGAGTATTCATTAATACATATTCAAATAAATAGATAGCTATTACAATTTGAAATATTTGTGTACTATCTAAAAATTGTCTCCCCACACTACTAGGCCATTCTACTTTAACCCGAAGTTATCTAATCACATAGAGAGCAGTCACAGCTGGGACAAAGACTACCACGACCAATGTTTCTAATTAGTGAATGTTGAGGCCTTATCTTTGTCTCTATAAAAAGTCCCCATCACATCACCTTGGAAAGGATAACAGGGAAAATAAAAAATAAAAATAAAATACATCTAGTTCTCTGACCTAAAGTGGGATAAGTCCTCCTTCCTCAGATATATATGCCCAGGATAGCCTGGCCACTAGCCTATGTAGGTCTAGGAATTTGGCTTCCTGAGGGTTCTGAAGAAATATATTGGGCTAAGTACTTGAGGATTCCAGTACATCAGTAGTGGTAGGGGCCTGGAGGATGTAGGACCTAGCAGAAGAGGCACGAATACCCAGCATGACCAAGCAGACAAGAGGATGGGGAAGTACAACAGGAGAGGCAGTGTAGTTCCTAAGGCATTTGACTGCTAACCAGAAGGCTGGCGGTTCAAATCACCAGCCACTCCTTGGAAGGAAGATTGGGTGATCTACTTCTATAATGATACCACCTTGGAAATCTGCCTCTACCGCATTGAGTTTTGTTTTGTTTACCCACCTAATGGCTACCTGGATTTTACCTTAAGCACAGTGGAATACTACTTCACCCTCCCAGTTAGCTGAAATAAATCTCTAGAGAGTTAAGGCAAGTGGGGACAAAAGCCTGTGAAACCTAGCTCATAGTCATTACCTCATTTGGTCCCCACAACAGTCCTGTGAGATCACTATTATCTCTATTTTATGTATGAGAAGAGAAGCAAGATTTATTCTTAATAGCTAAATGGTAGGAATTTAAGGTTCACATTTGCTTCTAAAATTCTGGCAACAAATGTTAAAGTGTCCCCAGTGCCTTTAGAAATAAACTGTTAAGTGCTGCTGGTTGCTTATTATTTTTGTTAAAAACTTTTATTATTTTTTCACAACAATAATGGGTGTTCATTCTGGGAATACGGAAAAATACAAATAAGAAAGAAAAAAAAAAAAAAAAAAAAACCCATTATCCCACCACTGAGAGACTACTATTTTTGTCTTCCATCTTTCAGACATTTTTATGTGCATATATATGATATACAAATGTACTCTTTGTACATTTCTTTCAAAAATATGATACTCACATATTACTTAGTGACTTTTTAAAATCATTTTATATCCCATCAGTAACTCCTTTTTGCACAAATGAATGAAGTTCCCTTATATTAATAGATAGAGACTTATAGATTGGTTCAAAATATGATAAACAATAAGATACAGATAATAAGATGCTTCTAAAATCACTAACACCAACAAGTTATGAAGATGGGTAAAGGTGTATCAGGAAAATGTAAATCAAAAGAAAGCTATAAGGCAATTTTAGTATCAGTAAAAATCAAGGCAAATTACATTAAATAGGGATAAGGATGGTTTCGATTAACCTTCCAACGCATCACTATAAGTTTGTTTCTTACTCTCCTGATCTCATCCATTTCATCCACTTCTCTAAACATATCTTCCTCGCTTAAATGCCTGTTGTGTATATCTTCTTTAAATTCCTGGAGAGACTGAATCAGCCTTTCTCTGAAAGTTCCTTCTGTTTCTTCCTCCTCCTCTGGTTCTTCCTTCTCCTCTGGCTTTTCCTCAGGCTTTGGCTCTTCCTCAACTGTTGATTCACTCTCATTCTCTGGTTTTCCTTCAATTTTTTGACAGGGTTTCATCTTGTGTCTGTTTGCCTCCCTCCCTTCCTTTCTACTTATGCCTTTTGGAATACAATTACTCCTAGGAGGCAAGAAAGAGACAGGTAGTCAAAGGCTTGGTAAACGGGATCAGTGTTCTAGATGGAGGTCTCTGAATTAGGCTTTTTGGATTCAGAGTTGTTATCAAATACCTTTTACCTGGGAGGATAAGTCAGTGATGGGGGGGGGGCTTCCCTGCCCCCACCCTTTTCCACCTCCTCACCTCTTTGGTCCCTCCCTCCATGCTTTTCAGGGGCCCTCCCAGAACATAGTTGCCTGGGGGGGATGGGCAGTGGGGTCTGCAACTTCTGCTTCGCCCTCGCCCACTTCGGAGGTCCTTATGATGCTCTTCTCACCTACCTTCCCTGATCCAGTCAGGTTTTTCCTCCGTTTCTAGCTTTATGTCGTGCTAAGGAACAACAGACCCGCAGACCTGCAGACAGATGGGAAACAGGGGGGAGACGGGGAGCGGACCGCTAGCGCTTGGTGGGTCGACCTGCACCGAGGGCAGGACTTTTGTACCTTCCCTCATCCTGGGTCTAGGTTATGAAAGTTTCCCACCTCTGTTTCACCTAATCCCCTCTCTTCTCCCCAGTACAAGTTTGCTGGCATTCCCTTCAGACAGAGTGCAAATCACATTTTTTCCAAACTATCTTTTAAGACTGAGGCAAAGGGAGCGGGGTGTTGGGCGGGGGGTTGTCGGGAAAGCTGTCTGAGATGGGAGTGAATTATTATTTTTAAACTATCACTGATTTCCTTGCCCTTCTCCTGGGATCCTAGTCCCTTTCCCATGGGTCGTCATTCTATGCAGACGTGGAGGTAGGTAGTGGAGAGACAGACTTGACCTGGACTCCCTCAATTCTTTGCCCTAGGCCGTCCCCACTCTAGGAATCCCCAGGCAGCTCCCATATTGATACCAACCTGCACAATTCCGGCAAGTTGACTCGCTTCTCCTTTCCTTGGCCTCAGGCCCCGCCGCCTGCACAGCAAAAGGGAGCTGGTACCCAGATGGGAACAAGGGCCAGACTAGCAGGACTTCTGCACACGTCGACTCCCGGTCACGTGAGAGCTACGTCACCAGTGAGCACGGGTCTCCAATTTCCACTCCCATCAAAAACGCGGCAGAAGGTGGCCCGCCCTCTGCTCCCTCTTAGAATTCCTCTCTTAGACATTTGGCCTTGTCAGTCTCTTCTATTGTTGCCTTTCCCAGAGGGAAAAACGGTATTTGTCTTTCTTTGATTCCTAGGGAGGGGCTGCTTTTTATCTGGAACAACTGAACTTTTCTACTTCTTTAAAGAATTGTCTCTTCCTGTCATTTACTCCCAGATTAACCAGCCTCTCCATTCACCATCACTCCCCCAGGCTCCACAACATCTACAGTCTGATCTGATGTTGGACCAGCAGAG
>NW_006922790.1:163308-168793 GCF_000298275.1 Orycteropus afer afer
TTACTTTATTTTTAATACTTTTATATTCTTAAAATAACACCTTTTTGTGGTCAGGAAAAACAAAGGCAAAATTACTTTAGTTAAATGAATTAATACATGTACTAAACTCCTTACCTTTGAGCCAATTCCATCTCATAGCGATCGGTTAGACAGGACAAACTACCTCACAGGGTTTCCAAGGCTATAAATCTTTATAGAAGGAGACTGCTTCATCTTTCTCCTGCGGAGCCACTAGTGGGTTCGAACTGCCAACATTTTTTTGGTTATTAGCCGAATGCTTTAACCACCTGAGCCCCTTAATGCCAAACTCACTGCCATGGAGTCAGATCCCACTCATAGCAACCCCTCCTGGGATTTCCCAGGCGGTATTACTGCAGAAATAGATCTTCCTTCCGAGGAGTGGCTGGTGAGTTTGAACCACCAGCCTTCTGGTTAGCAGTCAGATGCCTTAGGCGCCACGCTACCAGAGCTTAAGTGGTCTAAAAGTGAGTTATTATTATATTAGTATTTCATTTGAGGAAAAGAATTCCAAATGTAAACAGTAATGTAAATCAATGTCACTAAATGATACATGTAGAAACGGTTGAATTGGTATATGTTTTTCTGTGTATATTCTCAACAACAAAATTGTGTATAAAATAATGCAGGACACAAAAAAGATATTCCACATAGAATTATTTCTATTGCAAAAATTAGGAGCAAAATAAGTGGCTTACAAGAAGGAACTGGTTAAATTCATTATGTAACAACCATATAATAGAATTCTAAGGAAACATTTAATTAAAATTTATTGAAAATAGTAGTAGGAGTTACATTTTTATTTATGCAATTAGAAAAAGTTTAAAAAATATTCATGATACACAGAGTTGGTGAGGTTATGGAAAAACAGTTATTTGCATGCATTGTGAGGATATAAAGTAGTACAACCTTTTGGGAGGTCATTTTGGAAATACCAAACTTTAAAGTGTATGTGCTTTGTGACACTGAGTTCCTTTTCTAGGAATTTATCATACAGAAATGCTCCCACACCAAATACGGTCATTATAACAGAAATGCTCCCACACCAAATATGGTCATTATAACAGCTGTCTTAATAATTTTTTTTTAAAAAAGAAAAAGCCTAAATATTCCTTAAAGGGGATTTGTTAAGGAAAGGTTGAATTCATACAATAGAATACTATATAGAGATGAAAAATGATGACAGAATTACATTTGTTAACATGAAAAGTCTAATATGTATTAAGTAAAAAAAAATTGAAATATAATACATATAGTATAATACCACTTTTGTAATAGTGGACACACATTTATTTTTGTGTATTTAAGATAAGAGCATACAGCTAAAATTTGCTATACCAAGATAAGTGAAGTCACAAACTAATTCTTATAAAATTCAGAGTTATATTATTAAGAGATGAATGGAATGACTGATGTAAGCCTCTTTGACTCCCTGGCTGCACAGCCCAAATCCATCAAGGTTTCTGCTGATTTTGGTGCCACCTGGTAACAGTTGTTCACTCAGCACTAGAGTTTAAATATCATCCATGCATTTTACCCTCTGTCTACCCCCCATCACCAATCACATTTTATCCAAAGTTACTGTGGGGTCTTACTCTATTTCTCTATCATATTAGAAATGTGGATGACTATATGTTGAACTATTATCACAGGATATATAAAGGGAATTTTGACTTTCTAAAGAGTCCCCGGGTGACACAAGCAGTTAACCAGATGGTGGGAAGTTGACTCCACACAGAAGCTCCTCGGAAGAAAGGCCTGGTGATTTGCTTCCAAAAAATCAGCCACTGGGAAACCCTATGGAGCACAGTTCTACTCTGACTCCTAAGGGGTGACCATGAGTTGGAATTGACTCCACAACAACTGGTCAACTGGTTGACTTTCTAAGTGTAGCATTCATATATTTAAATTTTTGTCTTTAATAGGCAAGCAGTAATTAATAATATTCAGGAAAAAAAATTGAGATAGATAAAATATTAAAACTATACAGAAGAAATATAACAACATGAGATAGAAATATTTTTATTGAAATCTCTATATAGTCATTAAAATTTATAATATATTGGTACATGAAAAAAACAATTACCCAATTACCCATGTATATGTATGCATTCAAAAAATATTATGGAATGATATACAACAAAATATTAAAAGTGGGTATGACTGGGTGGTTGCTACTTTATGGGTGATTCATAAAGTGAAACCGATGAGAACCGTAACTCGACAAAAATTCCTTGTTTTTCTGGGTCTCAACGTTTTCTTCCTTTGACAGGGAGCAATCATCACTTGTCTGTCATTTTCTATTTAGGAAAATGTTGGAGTTTTCCTTCTCTGACAGGTTTGCACCTAACACAGGTTCTGGTTTTCATAGGTTTTGCTGTAGTATATTCTTTTTTACATTTCTTTATAGACTCTCCTGCATTTTGTTGATGGGCTTGTGTAATTTCTATAATAATAATAACTTTAAAAAACCTGGAAGCAATAGGATCTTATTTTGTAAGACATATTTCACATACATACTCCTTTATAGCTAAGGGCCTCCACAACTGGTTTTAAAATTGAGGTCCTAGCAATGTTTGAATGCCTCACATTTTTTTCCTTTGCCCTGTTGACCTCTGGGAATAGCTACATGTTGTGACCAGTACCAGTTAGAATGAAATAACCTCCCCTCTTCATTCTCTGGGAGCTCTGATGGCATAGTGCCTAAGGCATTTGATTGGTAAACAGAAGGCTGGCAGTTCAAACCCACTAGCCACTCCTTGGGCAGAAGATTGGGGAATCTACTTCATAGAGATTCTGTCTCGGAAACCCAAGCAGGGGTCACAATAAGTCAAAATTGACTCGATGGCAGTGAGTTTGGTTTTTGGTTTTTGGTCTTCATTCTCTGACTATCCCTCCCTGCAATCCCAGTTTCAGATGGTCAAACTGGATTGACATGAAGTATATGGAGGAGGTATCTCTTTCTTAATTTTTACCTGATAAAACCTGATAGTTTTGTCTGCATGTGCTATAAGCCCTAAATATAACAAAATGAAACACTGACCAGTCATGTGCCATCCTCGCAGTCATTGCTATGTTTAAGCCCATTGTCACAGCCACTTTGTCAATCCATCTCCTTGAGAGTCTTCCTCTTTATCTACTTTATCAAGCATGATGTCCATCTCCAGGGACTGGTCCCTCCTGATAACATGCCTAAAGAACATGTTGTTAGGTGCCAACGAGTCGTCTCAGACTCATAGCAACCCTATGTACAGCAGAACAAAACACCACCTGGTCCCATGTCAGCTCCATGATCCCTGCTATATTTGAGCCCATCCCAACAGCCACTGTGGCAATCCATCTCGTTGAAGGCCTTATCCTCCTTCATCGACCCATCCACTTTACCAAGCATGACATCCTTCTCCAGGGAATGGTTCCTTCTGACAACATGACCAAAGTAGGTGACACGAAGTCTGGCCATTCTCGCTTCCAACGAGCATTCCTCCAGGACAGATTTGTTAGTTCTTTTAGAAGTCCATGGTACTTTCAGCATTCTTCTCCAGCACCACATCTCTAAAGCATCAATTCTTCTTCAGTCTTCTTTATTCATTGTCCAGCTCACACATGCATATGAAGCAATTGAAAATATCATGGCTTGTGTCAGACGCACCTTTGTCTTCAAGGAGACATCTTTGCCCCTCATCACTTGAAAGAGGTCCTTTGCAGCTGACCTGCCCAGTGCTATACGTCATTTGATGTTCTGACTGCTGCCTCCATTGGCATCGATTGTAGAAACAAGCAATGTGAAGACTTTGACAACTTCAATCTTTTCTCCATTCATTGTGATGCTGCTTACAGGTCAAGTTGTGAGGATTTTTGTTCTCTTTATATTGAGATATAATCCATACTGCAGACTGTAGTCTTCAGTCTTCATCAGTAAGTGCATCAAGTCATCCTCACTTTCAGCAAGCAAAGTTGTGTCATCAGGGTAATGCAGGTTGTTAATGAGTCTTCCTCCAATCCTGATGCCACATTCTTCTTCATATAGTCCAGCTTCTTGGATTATTTGCTCAGCATACAGATTTAATAAGAATGGTGAAATGATACAGCCCTGACATACTCCCTTCTTGATTTGAAACCATGCAGTGTCCCCTTTTTCTCTTTTAACGACAGCCTCCTGGTCTATGTACAGGTTCTTCATGAGCACAATTAAGTGTTCTGGAATTCCCATTCTTCTCAATGTTATCCACAATTTGTTAGGATCCACACAATCAAATACTTTTGCATAGTCAATAAAACACAAGTAAACATCTTTCTGGTATTCTTTGCTTTGAGTCAAGATCCATCTGACATCAACTATGATATCCCTTGTTCCACGTCCTCTTCTGGATTCAGCCTGCACCTCTGAAAGAACATGAAACAAAGACTTCTCCTCACTTCTAAGGAGAATTCTGGGTGTACTTCTTGCAAGACAGATTTGATCGTTCTTCTGGCAGTCCACAAACTATTCAATGTTCTTCATTGAAATTGGTTCAAATGTATCAATTCTTACTTAATCTTTCTTATTCACTGTCCAGCTTTAGCATGTGTATGAGGTGATTGAAAATACCATAGCTTGGGTCACGTGCAAGTCCCCAAAGTGACATCTTTGCTTTTTAACACTTTCAAGAGGTCTTTTGCAGTAGATTTGCCTAATGCAATAAATTGTTTCACTTCTTAACTGCTGCTTCTGTAGGCATTGACTGTGGATCCAAGTAAAATGAAATCTTGGCAACTTCAATATTTTCTCCATTAGTCATGATGTTGCATATTGGTCCAGTTTGAGGACTTTTGTGTTCTTTGTGTTGAAGTGTAATCAGTACTGAAAGCTGTAGTCCTTGACCTTCATCAGTAAATGCTTCAAGTCCCCTTCACTTTCAGCAAGTGAGTTTGTGTCATTTACATATCACAACCACCATTCTTGGTCACTTTGTCATACTGTGGTGGCTTGCATGTTGCTGTGTGGTTGGAGGCTCTCCTATCAGTGTTTCAAATACCAGCAGCATCACATATGGTGGACAGGTTTCAGCAGAGCTTCCAGGCTAAGACAGAATTGGAAGAAAGAAAGGGCCATCTACTTCTCAAGGTATTGGCCAGTGAAAACCCTATGAATAATAGTGAAACACTGATATATTACTGGAAAGCTTTATGAATAGCCCTGAAACATTACCTGATAAAGCACCAGAAGCTGAGCCCCTCAGAAGGCACTCAAAATATGCCTGGGGAAGTGCTGCCTCCTCAAAGTAGAGTTGACCATAATGATGTGGATGGAATAAAGCTTTCTGGATCTCCATTTGCTGATGTGGCATGACTCAAAATGGGAAGAAACAACTGTCAACAGTCTATTTAAGGCAACCTAGGCTTTTACTGGGAGCTCTGGTAGCATAGTGCCTAAAGCACTTGACTGCTAACCAGAAGGCTGACGGTTCAAACCCACCAGCCACTCCCC
>NW_006922790.1:169983-173498 GCF_000298275.1 Orycteropus afer afer
GGCTGTTGACTCCAATGAATGATGAATCCAAGATCTCCAGGCTGAATGGTGGATTGTTTGCTCATGGAGAGTTGGAGGCAGAATCCAAATCCACAGAAGAATGTCTCTTTTCCAGGATGTCCCTAAATATACTGGAAGTAGGCCACACCCCTAGGGAAACTCCCTTTCAACAGATTGGCTGTTCAAAACATATACATCTAATCCCATCATTGGAACAACCCACATCACAATTGCTTAAACCACACAGAATTGTGGTCCAGCCAAGTTGACACACAATTCCAACTATCACAGAACCCTTTAGAATTTTATATCATCCTTGCGCAGGGGTCATACTAATCTCAGTATCGTTCCAATTTAACTATATGTGCTGCCGAAGTGAGCACATTATATGGACATTTTTACAGAACATACAAATACGTATGTAGAAATGTCATCTGCTAAACTTATATATGGTCATGGGTATATTTCCTTTTGCCTAGACATACCTGACCATTCAACCTGTTTACCCATCTAGTTATTTGTAGATTAATGTTTGTTATCACTGATAACACAGTATTGTCTATATAAAAGTGTTTATCTTTGTTGTCTGTACCTCTTGCACACCTATCTGTGCCTTCCTTTTCCTTAGTGTTGTTGTGTCGGTCACTCAGTTTGGTATATTGACTTTGCCTTCACCCAAAGCAGTACTTGTTTCTTACCTATCAAGCAATTTTCCCTCCCTTCCCCCTCCCCTCCCATCCCTGGTAACTAACAAAGAAAGTTTCCTTCCATATATATCGTTTGTCCTTCTGTGATTGACTTATTTCACTCAGCATAATGTCATCCAAGTTCATCCACGTTATGTGATGTCTCTCAGATTCTACATTACTCTTTAGTGTTGCATAGTATTTCATTGTGTGTAGGTACCATAGTTTAGTTTTCTATTCTTCTATTGATGAGCACTTGGGTTGTTTTCATCCTTTGCTATTATGAATAGTGCTGTGATGAACATGGGTGTGCATATATCTGTTTGAGTCCTTGCTCTCAATTCTTTAGGATTTATACCTAGTAATAGGATTTTTGGATCAAATGGTATTTCTATTTCCAACTTTTTAAGGAATTGCCATATCAGTTTCCACAGTGGTTGTATCATTTTACAGTCCCACAGAGCATGAGAGTCCCAATATCTCCACATCCTTGACAGCATTTGTTATTTTCTGTCTTGTTGAAGTTTGCTGTTAGTGCTGGGGTGAGATGGTGTTTCATTGTTGTTTTGATTTGCATTTCTCTAATGGCTAATGATCACGAGTATTTCTTCATGTGTTTGTTGGCTGCCTGAATATCTTCTTTGGTGAAGTGTCTGTACATTTCTTTTGCTGATTTTTTAATTGGATTGCTTGCCTTTTTTATTTTGAGGTGTTGCAGTTTTCTATAAATTTTAGAAATAAATCCCTTCTCAGATATGCTGTTGCTGAATATTATTTTCCAATCTGTAGATTCTCTTTTTACCCTTTTGGAGAAGTATTTTGATGCACATAAGAGTTTAATTTTTAAGTCTCAATCATCTATTTTATCTTCTGCTGTTTGTGCATTTTGGATTATGCTTGATAGTCTATTTATGTCATAAATTAGGGCCCTTAAGTTTGCCCCTATTTTTCCTTTGATGAACTTTATACTGTTAGATTTCACATTTAAGTCTTTGATGGAGTTACTTGTTGCATATGGTGCAAGGTATGGATCTTGTTTGATTTTTTTCTGTGAATGGATATTCAGTTTTGTCAGCACCATTTGTGAAAGAGATCATCTCTTCCCCATTGAATGGATTTCAGTCCTTTGTCAGTGATCAGCTGACCATAGGTGGATGGATCTATTTCTGGATTCCCAGTTCTGTTCAACTGGTCTATGTGTCTGTCATTGTACCAATACCAGGTTGTTTTGAGAACTGTAGAATTATAGTAGGTTTTGAGATCCAGATGTTTGAGACCTCCTAATTTGTACTTCTTCAATAATGCTTTGTTTATCTGAGGTCTCTTTCCTTTTCATATAAAATTAGTGATTAGTTTTTCTACATCCTTAAAGAATGTTTATGGAATCTGGATTGGGATTGCATTAAATGTATAGATTGATTTGGGTAGTATTGACATTTTCACAATGTTCAGTCTTTCTATCCATGAGTGTGGTATGCTCTTCCATTTATGTAGATCTCTTATAGTTTCTTGAAGTAGTGTTTTGTAGTTTTCTTTGTATAAGTCTTTTGTTTCCCTGGTAAGATTTATTCCCAAGTATTTTATCCTTTTGGTTGCTATGGTACATGGCATTGATTTTTCTCATTTCCTTTTCAGAAATCTCTTTGCTGGTGTAGAGGAATCCAACTGATTTTTGTATGTTGATCTTGTATTCTGCCACTATGCCAAATCTCTCAGTTCCTGTAGTTTCTTGCTTAGTCTCTTAGATTTGCTATGTATAAGATCATATCATCTGCAAATACAGATATTTTACTTCTTCCTTATCAATTTGAGTGCATTTTCTTTTCTTTTCTTTATCTATTGCCCTGGCTAGTACTTCCAACACAATATTGAATAGAAGTGGCTATAGAGGGCATCCTTGTCTTGTTACCATTCACAAGGGAATGGTTTTAGTCTCTCTTCATTGAGAATAATGTTGGCTGTTGGTTTTGTATATATGCTCTTTATTATGTTGAGGAATTTTCCTTCTATTCCTATTTTTCTGAGAGTTTTTTTAATATTAGGAACAGGTTTTGAATTTTATCAAATGTCTTTTCTGCATTGATAGATATGGTCATGTGGTTATATTCCTTTATTTTACTTATGTAATGGATTACATTGATTGTTTTTCTAATGTTATCCTTGCATACCTGGTATGAACCCCACTTGGTCATAATGTATTTTTTTTAATATGTTGTTGGAGTCTGATGGCTAGGATTTCATTGAAGATTTTTCCCTCTATCTTCATGAGTGATATTGATCTGTAGATTTCATTTTTAGTGATCTCTTTGCCTGGTTTTGGTATCAAAGGTTTGCTTGCTTCATGAAATGAATTTGGGAGGATTTCATCCTTTTCTATGTTGTGGAATAGTTTGAGTAGGATTGGTGTGAGTTCTTCTCTGAACATTTTGTAGAATTCTCCAGTGAAACTGTGTAGGCCAGGACTTTGTTTACTTGGTAAGTTTTTAATGACCTGTTCAATTTCTTCTTTTGTTATTGGTCTGTTCAGATTTTCTATCTCAGTCTGTTTTAGTTTAGGAAAGTAGTATGTTTCTAGAAATCTGTCCATTTGTTATAGATTTTCAAATATGTTAAAGTACAGTTCTTTATAGTACTTTGATATTATCCTTTATATTTCAATTGGTTCTGTTGTGACATTGCCCATTTCATTTCTATTTGTGTTAATTGTATTTTCTCCTTCTTTTCCTTTGTTAATTTTGCCAGTGGATTGCCAATTTTATTTATCTTTTCAAAGAACCAACTCCTGCTCTTGTTGATTTTTTCTATTGTCTTTCTATTTTCTGTTCTATT
>NW_006922790.1:173610-174861 GCF_000298275.1 Orycteropus afer afer
TGAGGTTTTCTTTTTTTTTTTTTTTTTTTTATGTATCCATTTATTGCTATAAATTGTCCTCTGATCACTGCTTTATAAAATGCCCAAAGGTTTTGGGTTGTTGTCTTTTCATTCTCATCTGATTCAAGGAATTTTTCAACTTCTTTTTTAATTTATCCTATTACCCAGTAATTTTTAAGGAGGGTGTTACTCATTTTCCATATGTTTACTCTTTTTCCATATATCTTCCTATTGTTGATTTCTAATTTTACAACATTGTGATGTGATAAGATGCTTTACACTATTTCAATGTTTTTAAATTTATTGAGGCTTGCTTTGGAGCCTAACATTTGGTCTATCCTGGAGAATGTTCCATGTGTGCTGGAAAAGAATGTATATTGTGCTGTTTTTGAATGAAGTGCTCTGTAGATGTCTATACAGTCAAGTTGGTTAATTAAATCGTTCAGTTCTTCTGTTGCTTTGCCGAGTTTCTTTCCAGTTTTTCTATCTTTTATTGAAAGTGGTGTATTAAAGTCTCCTACTATTATTCATTTTTCTCATGCTGCTTTCAGGTTCTTTCATTGTCTTTGATTTTGGTGAGTTTGATTATGGCATATCTTGGTGATTTTCTTTGGGGTCTATCTTGTTTGGGGTTCTTTGAGCTTCTTGAATGGATATATTCTCTTCTTTTATCACATTAGGAAAATTCTCTTCAAAAAAATCTTGGACAATTTTCTCTGTGGTTTTATTTGTCTCTCCCTGTTCTGGAATTCTGATTACATATAAGTTATTCCTCTGAATCGTATCCCACATGAATCTTAGGCTTTCTTCATTTTGTTTTCATCTTTTTTCAGATTGATCCCTTAACAAAGTAGTATTGAAATTTTTGTCTTCAATCTCACTAATTCTGTCTTCCATTGATTCAATTCTACTCCTTTGCCTATTTAATGCAATTCATTATCTATTTCTGAAATTTGACAACTTCCAATTTTCCTAGATCCATACTTCATACATTCCATGTTCTGATTGTTAATGGATGTTTGCAGCTATTTCTCCTCAATTTGAGTCATGCCATGTCAGCACATGGAGATCCTGAAAAATGGAAAATTGGAAGTTGTCAAAAATGAAATGTAATGCATAAAGATTGATATCCTAGGCATTAGTGAGCTGAAATGGACAGATTTTGGCCATTTTGAATCAGACAACCATATGATCTACTATGCTGGGAATGACAAATTGAAGAGGAATGGCGTGGCATTCATCATCACAAAG
>NW_006922790.1:198854-199706 GCF_000298275.1 Orycteropus afer afer
TTAATTGGTTTCCCTTTTCTTTGTTGAAGAGGGTCTGTGCAATCCTTCTGCCTAGTCCGCCATCTTGGCCCACCTCCTATTTTCACATTATTAAATGTACTGTATCATCTTAAAAAATAATATTTCATTAGTGAATTTAACAGTAATTTATTCCCCTAATCCCACTGTTTAATATTTAGGTTATTTCTATGTTTTTGCTATTATAAGCCAGGCCACTGTGAAACCTTTTCCACACAACCATAATTGTAGCATAAGGAAATATTTCTAAAAGTGCAAATGCTAGGTCTAAAAGTCTGTGGAATTTATGAGTGTTGCTAAAAAGGCCTGCAAAATAAGTTAACCAATTTACATATGTATTAACAGTCCATGTGAATACACTCATATAAAATGGGTCGTATGTTTTTAAAAAATCATTAATTTCACAGTTGACACACAGAACCTTCAAGTTTTTGTGTATTTTGACCACTAGTGAGGCTAAAAAGCTATACTTATTCTCTGCATATATTTCTCCTTTGTTCAATACCCTATTGATGTCCCTGGGAGCTCTGGTGGTGTAGTGCCTCTGGTGGTGTAGTGTATTTGACTGCTAACCAGAAGGCTGGTGGTTCAAACTCAAAAGGATGATTGGGCAATCTACTTCTGTAGAGCTACTGCCTTGGAAACCCCAAAAAAAAGAGTCGCTATGAGTCGGAACCAACTCGATGGCAGTGAGTTTGTTATTTTTGTTGTTGTTGTTGTTATGTGCCGTCGAGTCAAACCTGACTCATAGCGACCCCTCCTTGGGTTTCTGAGACAGTATCACTACGGAAGTAGGATTGCCCAACCTTCCTTCCGAGGAGTGGCTGGTGGGTT
>NW_006922790.1:200316-202889 GCF_000298275.1 Orycteropus afer afer
AGTGATACTGCCTCGGAAACCCAAGGAGGGGTTGCTATGAGTCGGGTTTGACTCGACGGCACATAACAACAACAACAACAAAGAACACTATGATCTCAAAGGAAACTAAGAACAGACAGCAATTTCTAATGGACTTTTGAGAGCCAGGACCTGAGCAGCATAGTGTTCTGCCATTAGTAGGGCACAGATGCTGTCTGTCTATTCTTCTTTCAGTCCCTTCACCTCTTACGTTGTCTCTACCTTCCAGCTTTGTTGTAAGGTGCTGTCAAGTCTATTCCAATTCATAGCAACCCCATATGACAGAGTAGAATTGCTGCATTGGGTTTTCTTGGCTGTAATCTTTGCCAGGTCTTTCTTCCACAAAGCCATTCGGTGGGTTCAAACAGCCAACCTTTTGGTTAGCAGCCAAGCATTTAACCATTGCACCACCAAGAATACTTAGCTTCCTCATAATGTCACCTTGGAGTCTCTGGGTGGCACAAATGGGTAAGCACTACTTACTGAAAAGTTGGTGGTTGAACCCACCCAGAGGCACCTCAGGGGACAGGCATGGTGATTTGCTTCCAAAAGATCATAGCCTTAAAATCCTATGTAGCACACATGAGGTTACCATGAGTCAGAATTAATTCAATAACAACCAATAACACCACCACCTTACCTGTGTATTAGGCATTCTCAGGTTTCTAAGGTACAAAGTCTCTTCCCACAAAAGTGGACTGTAAAAATGGCATGGTGGAGGCATCTGACCTCTACCATCATGATGAAGAATCGCTTTAAGCATCAGATCAAAGCTGATTCCTATGAAGCTGAGGTCAGACATGCTTCTTCTCTCCAATCTTTTTACCAATTATGATACCAACTGTCGCTCCCACAGCATTCTCTACTTCCCTGCTGCATTTAATTATCCATTTCAATGGCCACACAGAACTCACAGACCCTTTTCACAGTTAAGGCTTATTAGGGAAGTAATAATTTACAGTTCAGGTTCAGCACAAGATTCTCAGAATACAGTTCTTTGATCAGGACAGCCCCTTCTAGGCCATGCCCACAGGCAGGTCTCTCTTTAGCCCTCAGCCTGGACCCTGTCCTGCTTGGGTAAGTGGTACAATGCTCTTTTAGTTCTGCCATTAAGTGCCCAGAGGCACCCTAGTCCTCCAGCAAGGCTTCTGCCTGATAGTGCTCAGCTTTCTAGCTCTGTGGGCCAGGAGGCACACTAGGCTGTCTCCTGTCAGTGTCATGGTTCTGCTGCCTCTACTGCTGCCTTTTCTCTGGCAAATGCTTCCTACAGTCTCCAGTGTTACAGTTCTCTTTCTCCTGGGTCGAGCAGGGTCTCAGTGCAGGGATCCCAGGTCCAAAGGATAAGTTCTACTCCTGTTTCTTCTTCTTGGTAGACCTGAGGCCCCCCGTCTGCCTATGGGATGGGTCTTTTTCTTCTTTTCTTTTTTCTTTCTTTCCTGGTCATTTGCTTTTGGTATATTGCCTTTCCCATCACCCAAATCAATATTTATCTCTTACTTATCTAGCAATTTTCCCTCCCTTCCCCTCCCATGGGATGGCTCATTTTAAGCTTAGTGGGTGGCAAAACTGACTAGTCCCCTTGTTAGGATTCCATATACCTTATTTGCATGGTTCCACACCCACAAGAGTGCCACAAATCTTATTTTGCTTATTAGCAAGCAGTCCTATCCCCTTGGTGGGTCACAGCACCTCATTTGCATAGTCACACCAAACCAAACACTTCATTTGCATAGTCTCACACAGTTATTTCTTGGCAGTCACAGAGACTCCACTAGGACTAGAAGGGCCATATTAAGTAATCATGGGTTACATTAAGTTATTATGTACACTAACTGTACATACTCCACTACCTTCTAAATATGCACAAACGTTCATAGAACTTCAGTTGGTCCACAGCATTACCCAGTTTAAAATACCTGGTCTTGTTTAATCAATATAGTCAACTGGTGAGAGTTCCTTCGACATTGGCTTACATCTGGTTGAGGGGCCACTGGGATTGTGGTAAAATGGCAGGCAATAACCCTGAAGTAAGCTCATTCTGGGCTCCCTGGAGGTAAGACAGTCAGAGCTGAGAAGCCTAGCAGGCTGAATCTCTATAACATAGCACAAATAAACTAGTTATTTATGAAAGTTAAAACATTCCCAGAATTAGAAAAGATAGGTTATTTTTCTAAAATTGGGCAGAAAGAAGATATTTGTTAGATTTTCTAGAGATTAATTTATAGAACACATGTTGATTTATTTTAGAAAAATCTAGGTTTTGAATTTTCAAACCAACTAGGTTGTTTTTAAAAATATGCTATTTGAGGAGAACTATTAGAAGCATTGTCTAATTGATAAATATGTTGTTGTTGTTGTTAGGTGCCATTGGGTCATCTCCAACTCATAGTGACCCTATGTACAACAGAACGAAACAGTGCCCGGTCCTGTGCCAGCCTCACGATCCCTGCTATACCTGAGTCCATCATTGCAGCCACTGTGTTTACTCATCTTGTTGAGGGCCTTCCCCTTTTTCACTGACCCTCCACTTTCCAAGCATGATGTCCTCCTCCAGG
>NW_006922790.1:204980-206645 GCF_000298275.1 Orycteropus afer afer
TGATAATCAACACATCTTAATTGCATGTTAGGTCAATCTCAGACTACAGAAGTTGGTAGAAACCTTCAATTTCCTCATCTTTGGCTTTGGTGGTGGATGCGCAAGTTCGAATAATAGTAGTAGTAACTGGCCTTCCTTGTAGGTGTATGGATATTATCCTATCACTGACAGCATTGTACTTCAGGATAAATATCGAAACATTCTTTGTGATGATGAATGCCACGCCATTCCTCTTCAATTTCTCATTCCTGGCATAGTAGATTATATGGTTATCTGATTCAAAATGGCCAAAAACCAATCCATTTCAGCTCACTAATGCCTCAACTAAACTAAAAACTACTGCCATCTAGTTGATTCTGACTCATAGAGATCCCCATAGCATTTCCAAGGCTGTAAATCTTTATGGAAGTAGAATGCCTCATCTTCTTCCATGGGGTGGGTTTGAACCACTGACCTTTTAGTTAACAACTGAATGCCTTAACCACTGCACCAGTAGAGCTGCTTTTTCTCCTAAAAGACTGTCTTAAAGATTGTGAACAATTTTTTAAACATTTAAAAAAAATTTTTCTCTTTCCTTCATACCTCATGGAAAACATTTTCTATTTAAGTTAAATTCGCCAAATAACAAAGTACTCCAATGAAAAGAGATTATCTTGATATAAATACACATTTTTTTTCTCAAATAAATGTGTAATTTTTATGTTTCTTTAATGTAAAAAGAAAGCATTTAAAATTGAAAAGCTGGAACAAAAGAAAAATATATAGAAGAATGTTAATATTCCACTTCCACTCCTAGCCTCCTTTCTTGCCACACCACTTCCTAGCTGTTTCTGTGCAGGTATGAGACTTGGGGGAAATAGACACTATAAGCAGTGAAGGAAAGAAAGATAATCTCACAAATATCATGAATTGACAAAAACCCCAAGACAAAATGCTGCTTCTCCCTGATAAGCAGAGAAAGACACATATATTAAGTATGGCCTTCAGAAATGCCACAGTGAAAAAAAAAAAGACATTCCAGTTCCAGGATGAAGGGGGAGAGGAGGGAATGCTGGTTTTGCTGCCCTGCTTGGGAGTGGGAGGGAGAATTGGGAACCTGAATGGGAAAGCTTGATAGCATATGCCCGTGTACAATATTCTTACACCTCTTGTCCTCAGGACCACCCAAAATGTACCTTGGGTGAGGAAGGGTTCTTAAGAATGCAGAAACTGAGCCACTAAGGGTTTGGCCCCGAGCTTCCAGCCATCCAGGCTCCAGGGCTCTACCAGGCTACTACAACCCTAGCAAAAACCTGAGGAGTTCCAGACCAGTTGCATTCCCTTCATCCCTTGACTAGAAGTCTTTCCTCTTCCATAATAGGAATTAATCGTCATTGGATCCAAAACACAGGAAGAAAGGGACTTGGGCCCACATAGACTTCCAGCATGTGATAGCCATATTTTGGGTCATGTCATGTCACTGATCCTTAGTGCCACTTCCAAATCCTTAGTGGCTCACTTTCTGCATTCTTAAGAACCCCTCCTCAGGGGATCTATGTAGGAGATCCTGGATTGAGAGGGAGAACAATGTGGAACAAAACTCAAAATCATTTGGAGAAAAAGAAAAGGGGAGGACCAGGTTTGCTGGTCTGATAGAGCCCGGTTGAACCACTGAGACTATGGCCC
>NW_006922790.1:207374-211202 GCF_000298275.1 Orycteropus afer afer
GGGTCGTAGGGAAACGGCAAGCAATGCGGGGGGCGGGGCAGCGGTGTAGCGATGGAGGCGGGTGGCGAGGGGGGCCGGGTCCCAGGGAACCGGGCGGCGGCGGGGCGGCGCCTAGCGCTCAGCCTTTGCAGCCTCCGCTCCCCCCACCCCGGCCGTCTGCAGGTCTGAGGGTCGCGGCATTGCACCTGGCGGCGAGGATCGGGAGGAGGAGGAGGAGACTGCCAGTATAGGCCCAGGTCGGTGCGGGGGACCGTGAGGAGGCGGGGGCGGGGGCCGAGCCCAGTCTGAGACCCCTGTCACCCACCCCCCGCCCTGTCCTCCATTTTGCTGCCTGCAAAGGCCTGGCAAAGCAGCTGCAGGAAAAATGGTGGGCTTGGGGGGAGGGAGAGGAGCGCATTGGGAGCCCCCTAGAGGGCGCTCGAGTCCTTTCAAGTGGGAAACGTGCAAAAACCAACCTTTGAATTCCAGAGCTCTGAATCCCCCTGGTTCAGTACAGAAAGTATTCATTCCCTTTTTACGTTTATCTTTTAGGATTATTTGTATTCAAAGAAAAACACCCAGGGAAAGAAAATTTCATCATGGCAAATATCCACCAGGCAAATGAAGAGATGGAGCAGGCCCCAGTGCAGAACGGAGAGGAAGCTCACCCTTTGGGAAGGGGCGAAGGCCAGCAGCCTGCAGGAAATAACCGGCGAGGACAGGCTCGCCGCCTTGCCCCTAATTTTCGGTGGGCCATACCCAATAGGCAGGTCAATGACGGGGTGGGTGGAGATGGAGAGGATATGGAAATGTTCATGGAGGAGATGAGAGAAATCAGGAGAAAACTGAGAGAGCTGCAGTTGAGGAATTGTCTGCGTATCCTAATGGGGGAGCTCTCTAATCACCATGACCATCATGATGAATTCTGCCTTATGCCTTGACTGCTGCCATTTTCTATGAAATGAATACTGTGATTCTTGCTGTTTTGTTTTCCTTCTTTGCATTTTCCTAATATATCTTTGCTGATCCGTTTGCTGTAAACTTTGTATTATTTCTATGTGTTGAACCCAAACCAAGACCACCCCCTTGCAGTGGAGGCGATTCTGACTCATGGACCCTGTAGGACAGAGTAGAACTGTCCCATAGGGTTTCCAAGGTTATAAATCTTCACAGAAGCAGACTGGCCCATCTTTGTCCTTCAGAGGGAGTGGCTGGTGGTGGTCATGAAAGTTTGACCTTTTGGGTTAACCTTAACCACTGTGTCACCAGGATCCTTTCTATGTGTTAGCTAGGTCTTACGTTGTTACCAGCTTCTAAATGAAGATTACCTTTGCACCCAGTCTAAGTTTCTGTCAGCAGTCCAGTTTCACCCTTATGCATGGAAAGATGTAAAGTTAATAAAGCAATTTAAAAGCTATCTGTATACTTAGGATTGTCTCATTAAAAAACATATAAACTTACACGTAACATTTGAACCCCCTCAAAATCTGAAATGAAATACGCCAGAGTGTTAACTGGGGACCATTTCTGAATGGTGGGATAATATGTGAGTTGTTTTCTTTTATTATCTGGAACTTGAGAAACAATGAAAATGATTTTTCAGTGAGTCTGTGGATACCGCATAGGCACATAATAAATACCAGTTCAACAAACTTAAGAAAGAAGGGTAAGCCTTAAATATCTTCCAGTCTTTTTACCTGGAGGAATTAAACTTTTCCTTTATTACAGATATATTTCTTTAAAGGGCTAGTTTTCTCTTCTGAGAAATGGAGAACATTTGCCTAATAAGGCTGCTGAATGGAACAGACAAGGGATGGAACTGTTAGACCGGCTCCTATTGCACTCCCCAGCATTTGACAGCACCCTCCTGGCCCCTGTCAGGTACTTGAGGAGGGTGAGAGGGAGTTTGCACTGATGTTCAAAAGTCTAAACCCAGGGGAGAGTTACAGGGTAGGGAGGGGAGGAGATTGGGTTAGGGTTGGACATGGTGAATGGGAATGAAACTAAATGTACACATTACATTGAATGCAAAACAAGCTCTTAAAATAAAAATAAAATAATAATAAAAAGAAGTCTAAACCCAAATACTAATTATTGCTTTGTCAGTTGGGCATCCTTCCCTTTCTGCTGGATCCTGTTCTCTCTGCTTACAGTTGCTGATGTGCTGGAGTCCTGAAGGTAATCAACCCTCTAATTTCTGTGGAATCCTTGTCAAGCCAATCTCCCTTTGGCCCATATACAAGTGTAAAGAATACCCCCCCCCTTAGAAGATATTTATCGAAATATGTACTATTCCAATGGTTTGGGGGCTTACATCTGTTCTTAGGAAAATAGTCCTTTCTGTTTTTATTTTCATGTTCCACTTCTTCAAAGAACTCAGAGAGGAATAATACACTGGGGCCTAGCTCCAGAGACAAACTTAGGCATCAGCAACCACAGTGTGTTCAGAATTACACTATTGCAGACCTCCCAAACACAAACAGTCCAAAGGTTTTGCTTTGGCCAGTCTTTATACCACTGGGATGATTTTAATCAAGAAGACTCTTGGCCGGCTGCTCAACCAATGTGACAAAGTTACCCAGACATATACATTACATTCCCCAAAAAACAAACTCACTGCCATCAAGTTGGATGTTACTCATAGTGACCCCTCCTTCGGTTTCTGAGGCGGTATCACTACAGAAGTAGATTACCCAACCTTCCTTCTGAGGAGTGGCTGGTGGGTTTGAATCGCCAGGCTTCTGGTTCGCAGTCAAGTGCCTTAGGCACTACACTACCAGAGTTCCTATACGTTACATTAGGGGACACATTTTTAGCTAAAACTGAAACACATTCCTCATCTCCATGGCATCCTTACCTGAAACAAGATAAATTGCAATGTTAGACCTTATCTATAATAAATGTTATTGTTGTTAGGTGCCGTCAGGTCAGTTGTGGCTCATAGCCATCGATGTCCAACAGAAGGAAACATTGTACTCTCCTGCAATATTCTCACAATCACTGCTGTTTGATCCTATTGTTGCAGCCACTGTGTCAATCCACCTCACTGAATGTCTTTCTCTTTTTTGCTGAGTCTACCAAGCACAATGTCCTTGTCCAAGGGACTGGTCCCTCCTGATAGCACGTCCAACACATGTGAGATGATGAAAACATCAGATGGGGGTCAATGAACAGGATTATACTCTAGACCAAGGATTGATTCAGCTGAGGCTAATCTTGCACAGATACCAGTGATATAAAAACAAGAACAACAGAAGACAGACATAGAGAAATCCCTCACAGATAGCCAGACACTGTGGGAGAGAGATCCAACAGATCTACTGACTCAGAACAATAGTATTGGGGGACACCAGACACCAGACTCAATTGGCACAGCAAAATACTTAAAATCTTGTTCCACAACCTACATTGGTGAGTAGCAACTGGGGTGTTAAAAATTTTCAAGCAGCCATCTAAGATGCAGCTAATGGTCTCTTATAGTCGGAAGTGAAGAAGAGTGCAAAAAACCAAGGACATTTGGAAGCAATTGGCCCTAGGACATGATGGACCTTGAGACCAGAAGAACTAGATTGTACCTGGCTACCAATGCCAACCACATGGGAAGGGATCAAAACAGGAGATCGTGGATAGAGTGGGAGGAAAAACATGGAACAAAATCCAAAAACACAATAATGACCAGAATAACTGGTCAGATGGAGTCTGGTGGAACCCCCAATACTATGGCCCTGGGATACACTTAGGGCCTGGAATAAAACTCACTTCCAGGGGCTGGCTCTCAGCCCAATAGTAAATAAGATGTACACGTAGACCACTCAACCCAGGGTGACACACCCACATACTCTGGAGATG
>NW_006922790.1:212407-213374 GCF_000298275.1 Orycteropus afer afer
CAGTTACTTGGACTGATTGTTTCTATGTGTCTTTGGTTTTCTTCATTCTGCTTTGCTCTGCATGAGGAGAGACCCATTGTTGCATCTAGATGGCCACTTAAAAGCTTTTAAGATCCCAGTTGCTACTCACCAAAGTACCAAAGTAGGATGTGGCACAATGTTTTTGTGTAGTATGCTATGCCAGTTGAGCTTGATGTCCCCTGAAACTATAGTCCCAAGCCCACAGGTCCCACTACTCGTTTCATCTGGGTAGCTGGTTGTGGCCAAGAAGAGGCTACAACCATGTCCATTGTCAGCTCTTCTACACACCTGGGAATTCTTACAGGACATACAAATACACTTGTAGAAACTTTGTCTGCCATCTCTATATGTGATCTTGGGCATACTGCCCCCAGCATGGATATACCTAATAGCTCAGCCTGTCCACCCATCTATCCGCCCGTGTATCAATGTTTGCCTTCACTGACAACTCAGTACTGTATGTGTACAGGGTTCATATTTGTTGTCTGTACCTCAAACGCACCACATGATGTCTTCCCAGTTGTGAGTATTTTTGTTTTCTTTATTATGAAGTGTAATCCATATTGAAGCTTGTAGTCTTTGATATTCATCAGTGAGTGCTTCAAGTCTTCTTCACTTTCAACAAGCAAGGTTGTGTCATCTGTGTATTGCAGGTTGTTAATGTGTCTTTCTAAAATCTTGATGCCACATTCTTTTTTGTATAGTCCAGCTGCTCTGATTATTTGCTCAGCATACAGATTGAGTAAGTATGGCGAAAGGATACAACCCTGACACACACACACAAAAGGTCATAATAATAGTGGGAAAAATCGTGTAAGTTTCTAGGTAACTAAAATTACATTCAGGCAAATAACAGGAAGGATGTAGAAAATTTTAAGAAAACTGTTAACAAATTCAATCTTAGTGACATATGGAGAACATAGCAACCAACAATTTCAGAATAAAA
>NW_006922790.1:214584-216382 GCF_000298275.1 Orycteropus afer afer
AAGCAGACCACATATGCAAAGGTAGCTACCCAGCTTCTTGTGGTAGATCCCACCATGGAGTTGATTGCCAGTCTCCTCATGGGGATTAACTACCACCAGCTGCCCAGCCACTCAACCAGGCCCAGCCAAGTTGACACACAAACCAAACTACCACACTCTGTGTTTCAGAAGTTAAATTTCAGGAAAGTTCACCTGAGAGAACAGGAGCTCCCTGCTTTCATTCAGCCCCCACTTGTATGATAATACTGCTGCAACCATTATTGAACTATCTTCAGTAAGATTTTACTTGTGTGTGATATCAATGATATTGTTTGACAATTTCCACATTCTGTGGGATCAGCTTTCTTTCGAATGGGTATCAATATGGATCACTTTCAGTCAGTTGGCCAGATTCAGAAGGGGACATGGAGCAAAGGATATCATAGCTGATGTAAGATAGATCTTGGCTCAAAGCAAAGAAAACCAGAAAGTTGTTCACTTGTGTTGTATTGACTATGCAAAGGCATTCAATTGTGTGGATCATAACAAATTGTGGATAGCATTGAGAAGAATGGGAATTCCAGAACACAAAATTGTATTCATGAGGAACCTGTACATAGACCAGGAGGCTGTCATTCGAACAGAACAAGGGGATGGATGGTTTAAGATCAGGAAGGGAGTGCATCAGGGTTGTATCCTTTCACCATACTTATTCAAACTGTATGCTGAGCAAATAATCCAAAAAGATGGACTATATGAAGAAAATGTGGCATCAGGATTGGAGGAAGGCTTATTAAGAACCTGAGATATGCAGATGACACAACTTTGCTTGCTGAAAGTGAGGATGACTTGGAGCACTTACTGATGAACATTAAAGACTACAGTATGCAGTATGGAATACACCTCAATATAAAGAAAACAAAAATCCTCACACTGGACCAATAGGCAGCATCATGATAGCTGGAGAAAAGATTGAAGATGTCAAGGACTTCTTATTACTTGGTTCTACAATCATTGCCAATGGAAGCAGCAGTCAAGACATCAAAAGACATATTGCATTGAGCAAATCTGTTGCAAAAGACCTCTTTCAATCGCTGAAGAGCAAAGATATCTCCTTGAAGACTAAGATGCACCTAACCCAAGCCATGGTGTTTTCAATCACTTCATATACATGTGAAAGCTGGACAATGAATAAGGAAGACACTGAAGAAGAGTTGATGCTTTTGAGTTGTAGGTGTTGGCGAAGAATGCTGAAAGTACCATGGCCTGCTAAAAGAACTATCAAATCTGTCCTAGAAGAAGTGCAGCAGGACTGCTCCTTGGAAGCGAGAATGGCCAGACTTCATCTCACATACTTTGGTTATGTTGTCAGAGGGACCATTCCCTGGAGAAGGATATCATACTTGGGAAAGTGGAGGGTCAACGAAAGAGGGGAAGGCCCTCAACAAGATGGATTGACTCAATGGCTGCAGCGATGGGCTCAGGTATAGTAGGGATTGTGAGGCTGGCACAGGACCAGACAGTGTTTCATTTTGTTGTACATAAGGTCACTATGAGTCAGAGATGACTTGACGGCATATAACAACTACAACAACCAACACTTGTATGATGGATGCTCCAACTCAGGGATGGAAAGACAAGAATTCGGGATCCCCAATTTTCCACACCACAACTTGCTTGTAGGGTGCAGGGATCCTGCCAGGAGAGGCGAGGTCACAAAACCAGAGGCTACTGTTAGTACCCAGCATACTGCTTACAAGGCAGAGGTGTCATTCACAGAGAAGGAGACACTGTTCCCACCCCCAGGTCTTGAGCAGGG
>NW_006922791.1:0-470 GCF_000298275.1 Orycteropus afer afer
ATTCAGTTCTTAAGGAACTGAGTTATTATGTTTGCTTATTTGTCTCCAGCTGGGGTACTATCTGTCTTAACAATGGTGGGGGAATAGTTGAACTTTCATCCCATTCAGCTCTTAAGGGACTGAGTTATTATATTTACTTATTTGTCTCCAACCAGGGATGCAGGTTGAACTTTGATTCCACTCGGTTTCAATAGCAAAGGTATTATGAGAAAAAACTGGAGCTCCAAGGTCTGGAATAGGGACCTTTGAGCAAATTTAAAAAATAATGTACTTCAAATTGTCACACTACACAGAGATTCCTTGCAACCTGGCCCAAATATAATACACCTCTCAGAAGACTGTGAAAGCTAAAAACAAAAGGTAAGAGTTTACACAAACAAACACATACATGTTGACAGTGCAAAGTTTATTCTAATAGTTGGAAAAACAAAACAAAACTAAATAAACACCAGAATCATTGTAACTTCTTT
>NW_006922791.1:5844-7349 GCF_000298275.1 Orycteropus afer afer
TCATGTGATCAGTAATAATACTAATCCACAAAACACTGAGAACAGAAGAACTACATGGTTCTTGGCTACCGATGTCAACCACTAGGAGAGGATCAAAATTGGAGATCCTGGATAGAGTGGGAGAGAAAAAATGTGGAACAAAATTCAAAAACATAAAAAAGACCAGGATCACTGGTTGGGTAGAGACTGATGAAACCCCAAAAGTATGGCCTCTAGTCACCCTTTTGGCCTGGAATTGAACTCATTCCCATGGCTTAACACTCAGCCAAACACTAGACAGGCTTATTATGGGGTGATTGAGTACACCAAGGAGATGGACCTGTTAGAACAGCCAGCCATGGGCTATCAGAAGGGCAGCATTTGCACAGAGAAATCTAGGGAGGCAGGAATACATGGGCAAGAAAGACACAGGGAAAAGATAACCATAGGGTATAAGTGGGAAGAGGTCTGTTACATTGTGGAGCCTGTAGTCAGTGTCATGAAATAAAATGTGTATGAAATGTTAAATGTAAAACAAATCTGCTTTATTAAATTTCACCTAAATCACAATAAAATGTCAAAAAGAGGAAGTAATGCATAGTGCATATTGGTTCCTTGTTTGTTGGTGACAATGTAATTGTTCAGGTGGGTGTGCACATGTTTTTCCTTCCTTTTTGACCTCAGGGACAGAAATGGTACCCTTGGTTCTCATTTCATAGTGAATTGCCATCATCTGCCTGTTTAGGTTTTACATTCTCTGTTTTGTTTGATATGTGCTTTCCATTATCAATACTGAAAACTAACCTCACTTCCATCGAGGCGATTTCAACTCATAGTGATCCCTCCTTGCATTCCTGAGGTAGTATCACTACGGAAGTAGATTGTCCAACCTTCCTTTAGAGGAGTGGCTGGTGGGTTTGAACCACCAGCTTTCTGGTTAGCAGTCAAATACCTTAGGCACTACGCCACCGGAGTATCCTTGTAAAGTTTGATGTTTTAAGTGTAATATTTTTATGATCATTTCTGGTGCACTTTCTCCACCTATTTTGGTCATGTTGTAAGAAGGGACCATTCCCTGGAGAAGGATGTCATGCTTGGTAGGGTGGAGGGTCGATGAAAGAGGGGGAAGCCTTCAACGAGATGGATTGATACAGTGGCTGTGATGATGGGCTCAAGTATAGCAGGGATCGTGGAGCTGGCACAGGATCGGGCAGTGTTTCGTTCTGCTGTGCATGGAGTCGCTATGAGTAGGAAACGACTTGATGGCACCTAAAAACAACAACAACAATTTTTATGATCAATATATAGTTATTGTGCTATAAATATTATTGTTGTATTCTGTCATTTGAAATATTTGTATTTTATCTGTGTTGTGACTTTCTTTTTTTGCTTATTTGTGACATATAATGGTGTGCATAAAAACAACAAAAACAAAAAAGAAACTCACTGCCCTCGAGTTAGATCAGACTCATACTGGCCCCTCTTTGTTTCCTGGGCAGTATCACTACGGAAATAGATTGCTCAAC
>NW_006922791.1:8790-9559 GCF_000298275.1 Orycteropus afer afer
AGGATCTCCTACATATATCCTCCTCCAAGTGGTTGACAGTGGTATCTGGACACCATCTAGTTGTTCTGGTCTCATAGACGTATGGGCTGAGGATCTCATGGCATATCAGTTGCTTGGACTAATGATTTCCATGCGTCTTTGGTTTTCTTCATTCTTCTTTGCTTTAGATGAGGAGACACCCATCTTTGCATCTAGATGGCCACTTGCAAGTTTTTAAGATCCCAGTTGCTACTCACCAAAGTAGGATGTGGAACAATGTTAAGTTATGCCAATTAGGCTTGATATTCCCTGCAACCATGGTCCTGAGCCCACAGTTCCAACAACTCGTTTCCTCTGCATAGCTGACTGTGGCCAAGAAGTGACTACAACCTTGTTCCTTGTCAGCTATGCTATACACCTGGGAATTCTTACAGAACATACCAATACACTTGTAGAAACATTGTCTGCCAACCCTATACATGGTCATGTGCACACTCCCCCCTGCATAGACATACCTAATAGTTCAGCCTGTCCACGCATCTATCCACCCATATATCCATGTTTGCCATCACTGACAACACAGTGCTCTATGCGCAAAAGGGTTCATCTTTGTTGTCTGTACCTCTCATGTTCCTCTCTATGTCTTCCTCTTCCTCAATGCCACCATGTTGATCACTCACATTTGGTGTAACGCCCTACTTTTGAAGAGAAGAAGTTTTAAAATTTGATGCATTTTATTTTTTATGGATTTTGTTTTTGGTGTCATGTCTAAGAATCCAATGTATCTATA
>NW_006922791.1:9659-14320 GCF_000298275.1 Orycteropus afer afer
TCAGACCAGGAAACATGGTCCCCTCTTTTTTTATTTTTATATTTTTATTTTGAGTTTTGTTGCACATTGTTCTCCCACTCTATCCAGGATCTCCTACATATATCCCCCTCCAAGTGGTTGACAGTGATATCTGGGCACCGTCTAGTTATTCTGGTCTCATAGATGTATGGGCTGAGGATCTCATGGAATATCAGTTGCTTGGACTAATGGTTTCCATGCATCTTTGGTTTTCTTCATTCTTCTTTGCTCTAGATAAGGAGACACCCATCTTTTCATCTAGATGGGCACTTGCAAGTTTTTAAGATTCCAGTTGCTACTCATCAAAGTAGGATGTGGAACAATGTTAAGTTATGCCAATTAAGCTTGATGTTCCCTGCAACCATGGTCCTGAACCCACAGTTCCAACAACTTGTTCCCTCTGCATAGCTGGCTGTGGCCAAGAAGTGACTACAACCTTGTTCCTTGTCAGCTCCGCTATACACCTGGGAATTCTCACAGAACATACCGATACACTCGTAGAAACATTGTCTGCCAACCCTACACATGGTCATGTGCACACTCCCCCCTGAATAGACATACTTAATAGCTCAGCCTGTCCACCCATAGATCAATGTTTGCCATCACTGACAACACAATACTGTATGCACAAAAGGGTTCATCTTTGTTGTCTGTACCACTCATGTGCCTCTCTAAGTCGTTCTCTTCCTCAATGCCACCATGTAGATCATTCACATTTGGTGTAATGCCCTACTTTTGAAGAGAAGAAGTTTTAAATTTTGATGTATGTTATTTTTTATGGATTTTGTTTTTGGTGTCATGTCTAAGAATCCAATGTATCTATAGAGTCAGTGCACCTCTGCTTAAAAGCCAAACAAGTTTTTTTTTTTTTTTTATATAAAGCTAAAAGTAAATTCACAAAACAATGCTAAGTTAACTTTTTAGTTCTGTAACTCTATTCTAAGCGCCATTTGATTTTTTCACATAAACAGTTATGTCCTCTATCAATAGAGAAGTTTCCCTTCATTTCCAATGTGGATACTGATCTCTACTTATTTGCTTTTTTTTCTTTTATCGCCATATTGAGTTGGGTAAAACATCCACTAAAATGTGGAATACATTTGGTAGGAGTGGATTTACTTGTTTTGTTCTCAGACTTACTGAGAACGGATTCAGGCTTTCACTGTTATGTATGAGGTTAGCTGTGTTTCATAAGTGCTCTCTATCAGCTTAAGGAAGTTTATTTCAATGCTAATTTTAAAATATTCTTCTTCTTATTATTGTTTAAATTCTTTCACCCAGATCAAACTGGTCTCTTAATTATCTGTCTATTTTCCCTCCCGTCCCCAGTAACCAACGAAGTAAATTTCCTTCTTTATGTAAACCTTTTTTATTTTACTATTTTCCTCGTTTTACCACAATACTGGAACTTTAAAAAAATGTTTCTTGACATCCATTAGTATGACATTGTTTTTCACTTCTAATATTTTTATTATGGTGAATGTCATTATTTTTTGTATATAAAACCAATCACAAATTCCTTGGGCACACCTTATTTGATGCATTGTTGTCTTTATGTTGCATGACTCAATTTGTTATATTTTGTTTAGATTTTTCACTTATATGCTGTGTGTCCACGTTTATCAGACTAAGGTTATATTCATATAGAAAATTGAAAATACATCTTTCTATTCAGTTTCCTAAGGAGCTCTGGTGATGTAGTGGTTAAGGCATCCTGCTGTTAGCCAAACATTCCAAGATCCCACCCCAGCAGCCACTCTGCAGGAGAAAGTTGAGACAGACTGACTGTTTCTGTAAAGAGTTACAACCTTGGAAACCCTATGAGACAGTTCTTTCTGTCTCGCAGGCTTGCCATGAGTCAGAGTAGACTTGATGTCAATGTGTGGGCTTCCATTTTCTCCAAGGTTTTGAGAAGAATTGGCTAATTCATTTTCCCTAAATGTTTAATAGAATTTCCCAGTCGAGCCATTCGGAACTGATTGGGGATGGAGAGTATTTTAAATTTAAATCTCCACTTTGATATATTTTATTTATCAATTTTTTTTCTTCCTGTGCTTTAGTTTCCATGTACATAGAACTGTATCACACTCTTTACTAAAATCAACATTGGATTATTATTACTTTTTTAAATGTATACTACCTCAGTATCTAAAATTTATTTTTTCTCCTGAAAATAATAAAATTAAGGCAAAAATGCACGGGAAATTAGGAAAAAATGTAGACCAACTCTATCCAGGGATCATGGAGAATATAAAATGGTGTACACCACACCTCACCCAGTACTAATGTAGCAGAATCTAAACCATGGGATTATCACCTTTTCTTCTTCCAAGGAGTATAATAAAGATTATCAAGCAATAGATGGTTATTCTTTCTCCATTGATTTGTCTTGAAACTCTTGACTTTTGTGAAATATTAACTTTTCATGTATGTGTGGGTCTATTTTTGGCCATTGAAAATATTTCCTTGGCCTATTCTAATTTGTATTCCAGTAATATTTTTTCTTGATTACCATAGTTTATAATAAGTCTTGAAATCAGTTGCATTCATCTTTGATATTCTTTTTCTAAGTTGATTCTGCTATACAAGGTCCTTTGGGTTAACTTTTAGATTTTAGTTTGTCAATTTTTACCAAAAAAAAAGAAGAAAAAAAAGAAGTCAGTTGAATTTTCATTGGGATTGCATTAAATCTATGACTCAACAGCACATAACAACAACACTTGGGGAAATTAGACATCTTAACAATATCGAGTCTTCTGATTCATAAACTGGTTTATCTCCTCATTTATTTAGATCTTTAATTTATTTAGCAGTATTTTCTAGTTTCCAGTGTAAAAACTTTGCAACAAACTCATTCTAGATACCCACATGGATCACTCATTCAACTTCTCAAGGGACTTATTAAATGTCATGTTCTCATTGAGTTCCCCTGAAGAAATTAATTAAAATTGGAACCCCTATTCTGTCTACTTTCCCTACTTCATTTTCATGTTATTTAATACATTTTATTATTTGATATAATCCATTTCTTATTATGTCTATTTTCTTCATCCTTCTATAGAAATGCAAGCTTTACGAAGTATACGAAGTAAGGCTTGTTCATTTTTAAAGTATTTCTTTATTAAATAGGATGAGTCTGTTAATATAATATTCATCAGACTTTTTAACAGCATAGATTTGTTTTGCTTATTTTTGTAGTTTATATAACTGGAAGCCTATGTATATTTTTTGTGCCTGAGTGTTTTTCCAGTTAATTGATTGTCCCATGTACTTCTAGATTGCATGTTCTCTTTTCTGTATACAATTCTATTATATGAATGTATGAAAATTAATTATCCATTATGTTATTGTTGAAAATTAGAATTGAGTCTAGTTTGGAAGTTTTATGACTAATTCTGTGATGAACATTTGGATGCATATTATGATGAATGAATGTCTACAATTTATTGGTTATAGTTCTTAGACTGGAATTATGGACTTATAGGATATTGCATTGGGCAAACCTGTTGCAAAAGACCTCTTTAAAGTGCTAAAAAGCAAAGATGTCACCTTGAAAACTAAGATACGTCTGACACAAGACATAATATTTTCAATTACCTCATAAGTGAGAGATGGATAATGAATAAGAAGACTGTAGAAAAATGATGCAACTGAATTGTAGTGTTGGCAAAGAATGCTGAAAATACCATGGACTGTTGGAAGAATGAACAGATTTGTCTAGGAAGAAGTATAGCTGGAACGCTCTTTAGAAGTGCAACTGGCCAGACTTTGTCTCATGTACTTTGGTCATGTGTCAGGAGGGACCAGTCCCTGGAGATGGATATCATGCTTGCTAAAGAAGAGGTTTAACAAAAAAGAGGAAAACTCCCAATGAAATGGATTGACACGATGACTTCAACAATGGGCTCAACAGGGCAAAGATTGTGAGGATGGTGCAGGACTGGGTAGTGCTTTGTCCTGTTGTGCATAGGGTCACTGTAAGTCAGAGTTAACTTGAAGGTACCTAACAACAGCAACATGGGAAAAATAGTGAAAAACACAAGAAGCATCAAAAAGAAAGAGGAGAGGAGTACACAGAATCATTGTACCAAAAAAGAATGAGTCAATGTTCTGTAATTTCAGGAGGTAGTATATGATCAAGGACTGATTTTATTGAAGGAAGAAGTCCAAATTGCATGGAAGGAATTGGTGAAAAGCAAGGTACACAAATTGATGGAATGCCACTTGAGATATATCGACAAGTGGATAAAACTCTGCAAACACTCACTTGTCTATGCAAAGAAATTTGGAGATCAAAATTTGTGCTCATTTCAAAGTAGGGTGATGTGACAGAATAAGAGAATTATAAAATGATGTAATTAATGTCATACACAAGTAAAATTTTGCTGAAGATACTACAAAAACATTTGCAGCAGTACATTGTCGAAGAAATTCCCGAAATTCAAATCAGATTCAGAAGAGTAGGTGGAACGACAGACATCATTGCTGATGCCAAGTGAATTTTTCCTGAAAGAAGAGAATAGCAGAAAGATGTTTACCTATGTATTAAGGACTGTGAAAAGATGGTAGACTTCACTGATCATAATAAATTATGGATAATATTACAAATAATGTGAATTCCAGAAAACTTAATTGTGCTCATG
>NW_006922791.1:14420-15662 GCF_000298275.1 Orycteropus afer afer
GGCAAAGATTGTGAGGATGGTGCAGGACTGGGTAGTGCTTTGTCCTGTTGTGCATAGGGTCACTGTAAGTCAGAGTTAACTTGAAGGTACCTAACAATAGCAACATGGGAAAAATATTGAAAAACACAAGAAGCATCAAAACGAAAGATGAGAGGAGTACATAGAATCATTGTACCAAACAAGAATGAGTCAATGTTCTGTAATTTCAGGAGGTAGTATATGATCAAGGATTGATTTTATTGAAGGAAGAAGTCCAAATTGCATGGAAGGATTGGTGAAAAGCAAGGTACACGAATTGATGGAATACCACTTGAGATATATCAACAAGTGGATGAAACTCTGCAAACACTCACTTGTCTATGCAAAGAAATTTGGAGATGAAAATTTGTGCTCATTTCAAAGAAGGGTGATCTGACAGAATAAGAAAATTATGAAATGATGTAATTCATATCATACACAAGTAAAATTTTACTGAAAATACTGCAAAAACATTTGCAGCAGTACATTGTCAAAGAAATTCCCGAAATTCAAACCAGATTCAGAAGAGTAGGTAGAATGAGAGATATCATTGCTGATGCCAAGTGAATTTTTACTGAAAGAAGAGAATAGCAGAAAGATGTTTACCTATGTTTTATGGACTGTGAAAAGGTGGTAGACTTCACTGATCATAACAAATTATGGATAATATTACAAATAATGTGAATTCCAGAAAACTCAATTGTGCTCATGTGGAACCTGTAAATAGACCAAGAGATAGTCATTTGAACAGAATAAGGGGATATTGTGTGGATTAAAATCAGGAAAGATATGTGTCAGGGTTAAGTTCCCTCACCATGCTTATTCAATATGTATGCTGAACAACAAATCAAGAAGCTGGATTATACGAAGAAAAACATGGCATCAGAATTAGGGGAAGACTCACTAACAATATGTGATATGAAGATGATGCAGTCTTCCTTGCTGAAAGAGAAGATGACTTGAAGCACTTGCAGATGGAGATCAAAGACTCTAGCCTTCGGTATGGATTATACTTCAGCCCATACACAATGAAAAAAAAAAAAATCCTCACAACTGGACCAATAGCCAACATCATTATAAATGACAAAAATATTGAAGTCATCAAGCATTTCATTTTAATTGGATATACAATCAAAGCTCATGAAAGCAGCGTCAAGAAATAAATGAATTACATGGGGCAAATCTGCTTCAAAAAACCTCTTTACATTGACCCATGTTGCTCTA
>NW_006922791.1:15762-16336 GCF_000298275.1 Orycteropus afer afer
ATAGACCAAGAGATAGTCATTTGAACAGAATAAGGGGATACTGTGTGGTTTAAAATCAGAAAAGATACGTGTCAGGGTTAAGTCCCCTCATCATACTTATTCAATATGTATGCTGAACAACTAATCAAGAAGCTGGATTATATGAAGAAAAACATGGCATCAGAATTAGGGGAAGACTCACTAACAATATGTGATATGAAGATGTCACAGTCTTCCTTGCTGAAAGAGAAGATGACTTGAAGCACTTGCAGATGAAGGTCAAAGACTCTAGCCTTCGGTATGGATTATACTTCAGCCCTTACACAATGAAGAAAAAAATCCTCACAACTAGACCAATAGCCACCATCATTATAAATGGCAAAAATATTGAAGTTATCAAGCATTTTATTTTAATTGGATATACAATCAAATGGAGCTCTGGTAGCATAGTGCTTAAGGCACTTGACTGCTAACCAGAGGCTGGAGGTTCAAACCCACCTGCCACTCCTCGGAAGGAAGGTTGGGCAATCCTACTTCCGTAGTGATACTCCTCGGAAACCCAAGGAGGGGTCGCTATGAGTCGGGGCCGACTCGA
>NW_006922791.1:20560-21090 GCF_000298275.1 Orycteropus afer afer
ATCTTAAAAATAGAATCTCCCAAACTTTTAAGCAAAAGAGCAATACAAATTTTGTACAAACTCTTCCAGATTATAAAAATTGAGAATTACTCTGAAATTCATTTTATAAGGCCATCATAACACTGATTAAAAATATAATAAAAATATAATATATAACTATTTTATATATATATAATTTAAAACACAGACCAATTTCACTTACATAGATGCAAAAATCATAAATGTTAAAGTGTTTAAAAATTATAGCTCCCTATGACTGAAATAAAATGAACTCTGGCAGTGTAGTGCCTAAGGCATTTTACAGCTAACCAGAAGGCTGGCAGTTGAAACCCACCAGCCACTCCTCGCAAGGAAGATGGTGCAATCTACTTCCATAGTGATACTGCCTCGGAAACCCAAGGAGGGGTCGCTATGAGTCAGGTCTGACTTGATGGTACATAACAACAACAACAACAACAACAGTCAGATAATAGAAATTGGTGAAACCCTCAAGACTATGGCCCCCAGTCATCCTTTGGGCCTGAAATAGA
>NW_006922791.1:21832-22288 GCF_000298275.1 Orycteropus afer afer
ATTCAATAAATGGAGCTGGATAATATGAATATCATAGAAGAGGTTGAAATGGATTTTTATTCCATAATACATAATCAGCTTTAGTTTGATCAAGAACTAAGGTTAAAAGAAAATATTTACACTTGCAACAGCATAAAAGTCAATATATTTTAGATTTGAGATAGAGAAAGATTCTTATACCAGGCCCAAAATGCATTAATTACAAAAAAAAATTAATACAGTTAACTATATTAAACTTAATAACTCTTATTTATTATTTTAAAAATGAGCAATTAGCATTAATGACATTAATAACATTCAAAGGATGTTCCTTAATAAACAAATTTCAAGAAAATAAGAATAGAAATTCTAATTTATTAAGTAGAAAACAACTCTAAAATTTACTCTAAAAACATACTCATAACATTAGCAAAATAAGTAAAAAAAAAAAAGAAAAATAAATATTTACTGGCAACA